>NW_005871108.1:2861862-2870526 GCF_000147115.1 Myotis lucifugus | reverse complement strand
AGGGAAGAGGAGATCAGCGGAGCCACTTCCAGGGACTTGAGTCCGGAGGTGGGAGTCTAGGTGTTATTGGATTAGCTGTAGGGAGCCGGGGAAGGATTGTTGAGCTGGCAGCCCTGTGCAGCATATTCCATCGGTAACTAGCGCTGCCTCCTTGGAGCAGGCTTTCCCAAACCTCATTTCTTCTGGAAGGGCTGCCTGGAACAGTGTTTAAGAATGAGAGTTCAGAAAAAAAGAGAGAGAGAGAGAGAGAGTTTGGCCCGGCTGGTGTGGCACAGTGGTTGAGCGTCAACCTATGAACCAGGAGGTCATGGTTCTATTCCTGGTCAGGGCACATGCCCGGGTTGCAGGCTTGATCTCTCTCATCATTGATGTTTCTATCCCTCTCTCCCTCTCCCTTCTTCTCTCTGAAATCAATTTTTTAAAAAAAGGATGAGAGTTCTGGGGCCAGTTTGGCTGGTTGGTCTGTGGCTCAGGTACTAATGAACTGTGTGACCTTGGTTTTGTCACTTAACTTCTCTGGGTCTCAGTTTTCTCAACCATAAAAGTTGTTCCTATTTCCTGGGGTTACAGTGAAGATTAAATGAGTTAATATATGTAAAACACTTAGGCCAGACCCTGGCACATGGTGTCCAATAAATGTTACTTGTTATAGAGAAGGAAGGCAAGATATCAGGTTACTCTGTTTCTCAGATGGGAAAACCAAGGCCCTCTGAAAGTGAGTGAATACCCAGAGACCCTTTGGAGGGCCAGGACCGTTCGTTCATTCGTTCATTCATTCATTCATTCATTCATTCATTGGTTCTCGTATTCAATAACTGTTTCCTGAGAACTACTCTCTCTGGATATTGGGAATTCAGTCAGTGGTGAACAAAACAGGTTTCCGCCCAGGGAGCTCTCAAAACAGTCATTGCCTCAGATACCCACACACTCTAACCGTGTCTCACCTGTGTGTCCTGCCCAGGCCAGAGGCAATTAGAATTTTAACAGGAAGTATCTTGTGAACCAGGTTCTTCCCAGCTCCCAAATCTGAACAAAGGGATAACAGGGGTCAAAATGACCTTCTTCGTCCCCCCCTTCCTACAGGTGAAGAAACTGAGACCCAGGGAGGGAAGGTGGGAGCCAGGCCTCAGGGCCCTCACTGTCAGCACATGCCCTGCCCCGCACCCCCCAGGCCCTGGGCAGGAGGTCAGAGCCGGGGAAGTGATAGAACGCAGTGAGGTTCTGGATATAGTTTAAAGGTGGAGCCGTAGGATTTGCTGGTGGATGGGATGGGCATGGAGGGATGTGAAAGGAAGAGGAAGGATCAAGGATGACTCCCGGGGGGAGATGGAGAGGCTTCTGGTGGAGGAGATTTAGTGGTGATGACCGGGCCGTGGACAGGGTGGTGGTGGTCCACGCACTTGTTGGGTGAATAGATGGATGCCTTCCCTTGGCCCTCTGACACACACTCACTTTCAGATATGTCTGGTCAGCTGAATGGAGGCAGAGGAGCAATGTGTGACCTGCTAGAGGTGTGACCCTGGGGGCATGACATGGTGAGATTCAAAGACTGGGTTCTGGGGCTGCCAACGTCAGGAAGTTCCACCCAAAGTTCCAGTTTTCTTCCACGAAATTTCCCAACTTTTAAATATTAGCAATAAATCCAAGATTGTAATAAACCTCTGCCTGCCCCCCCAAAACACATCCATAAGCCATTTGACCTGTGACCTGGTTAGGACCACCTGGTGTGTGAGTCTGGAGTCAGACTTCCTGGGTACCCTTAGGCGAGTAACTCTCAGAGCCTTGGTTTCCTCATCTGTAAAATGGGAATGACAGTACCCATCTCTGGGCTCATCCTAAGGATTCTAGCTGACAGTTATGCTGAAACACTCTTTATGATGGATTCTGTTAGTGACCAAGATGGTTGCTGCCGAAGGGGAAGAGCACCAGGCTTCGAGTTGGCCCGAGGGTGAGATCCCTTCTCTGTCTTGAGAAGCTATGACCTGGGACTAATTTTTAGACCTCTCTGCGGGAGAAGTTTGTTGCTCTTGGAGTTGGGCAATGGTTGGAATGCCTGCTGAGGCCTCTGAGCCCCCACAGCCCCTTTCCCTCCCTGCCTCCTTCCCTCCAGCCTTGCCCACCCACCACCTGCAGCCCTTCCACCCGCCACCAGAATGATCTTTGGAAAGCACAAATCCCAGCATGGTCTTTCTCTCCCTTGAGGAAAATGGCGTTGGCTTCCTGCTGCCTTTGAGAAAAAACGTCCAAGAGCCTCAACCTGGTGTGGGGAGGTGGGAGGCGGCTTCGCCTCTCTCTGTCATCTCCCTCCACCAGCCCTTCTTAAGCACCAGCTGCACACAGCCCCTCATCAGGCCGAGAGTGCCCCGTGTTCCTCTGCCTGCCCATCATCCATCCAACACATAATAAGCATCTGCTGTTTCTCCAATCCAACTACTTACCTCCCATGGTGACACTACCACTGGCCCAGGATCCCCCTGAGTTTCCTCTTACCCCTTCCTCTTTGCAGCCCATTTTCCACAAGCAGCCAGAGGGATCTTTAGGAAATTAATTTGGATGGTGTCATCTGCCTGCTTCAAATGCCTCCATAGCTGCCTGTTTCACTGAGTAAAGCCACAGCCCTATCCCATCTCCCAGCCACATGCTGCAGGTTCCCCACTCTCCACTCTCCACAGCCTAAGCTGCCACTGCCTAGCCGGCCCAGCTGTGGGCCTTTGCACGTGTGGTTTCCCTTCCTAGATGCTTTCAACGGCACTCCTTCAGCAGGGTCTCCTTGACCACCTGCCCACACGTACAAAGCACTTATTTGGGAGATGTGGCCTCAGAGTCTGCCTGTGGCTCGGTAGCTGCAGTGCCGGGTAGGGGGGTATCCACCTTACTCTTGGCCACTCATCCAAAGCCCAGCCAAAATGTCACCAACTCAGTGAAGCCTGCCCTTCTTCTTCTTTTTTTAAAAAATATATTTTATTGATTTTTTACAGAGAGGAAGGGAGAGGGACAGAGAGTTAGAAACATCGATGAGAGAGAAACATCGATCAGCTGCCTCTTGCACACCAAGGTACATGCCCTTGACCGGAATCGAACCTGGGACCCTTCAGTCCGCAGGCTGACGCTCTATCCACTGAGCCAAACCGGTCAGGGGAGCCTGCCCTTCTTTACAAGCCCCATGCCCCACCCTGTTCCCAAGGCCCCTCCTCCTGGTCCTTCCCTCCAAGGCATCCCCTGACAGCAGCGACAGCTCCCTCCTGGCTTCCTGTGAGCTTTCTTTTCTTCCCTTTCTGTCTCCCACACTCAACACTATAATTATCACTGGATGGCGAGCTCCTCAAGGCCAAGGAGCATCACAGTAAAGAGAGCTAATGTTTACCATGCTGCCTCTGTGCTAAGCATTTCCCTGTGCCCTCTCCTTAAATCTTCACAACCCTGTGGGGTCGGCTCTCCTCCAAGTCCCACCTGGAAGAGAAGCCAGTGGAGGCTTAAGGAGGTTAGGTCACACGACCACCGTCACCCAGCAAATCTGACACCAGAGAGCGGAAACTTTTAATGAACAGTGGCACTAACTTACGTACAGCACCTTCCACCTGCCAGGCCCTCTACTGAGCCCTCCCTATTCAGTTGTTTCCTGCTTATAATAACTTTTATTGCAACTCCATTTTATGGCCGAGGCAACAGAGGTGCAGAGAGGTTAAACAACTTGCTGAAGCTCAGGAAGCTAGTAAGGAGTGGAGTAGGAATTGAACCCGTGCTGTCTGGCTCGGAGTCATGCTCTCAGACCTCGTGCTGTGCTTGCAGTTGTACCCTCCTCCCTCTGACCTGCCTGGGAGGGTTATCTGTGTCACCGCATCCCCAACACCTGGAATATTATCTAGCCCTCAGCTGGCACTAGTGAGTGAGTGGGTAATGAATGAGGAAGCAGGTAAGCCAGTGGACATGGGACTCTAGCCCGGCCATCCTAGAACCCTGTATCTGGAAGCCCAAAGATGTGGCCGCCCCTCTCTGAAGGTCTGTGCCCAACACCACCACCCAGTTGTCCAGACAGCCCCAGGGAAGGACCAGATCCATAAACATGAGGCTCCTCTAGGGCCCAGGAGGGGCTCTGGGCACTGTACAGGTCCTCAATATTATTGCTTTATTGTCATTTAAATAGAGCCTGCCTCAAACAGGCCACCCAGTTTTAGCCACCAGCACTGGACAAAACCCCCATTGAAAAGCCAATTACAATCACTCCATCTAAATTGTCATGGATTTGTATAGAAAATTACATCTCCATTTAGTTCTGAAGCGACATCCTGGGCACGGACAGAGGGGAGGCTGGCCCATTTACCCCATGGCTTAGCGCGGGTGCCTCAGGCAGCGAGAAAGCCCAAGCTGCTGGGTCTTGGCCGGCATGGGGAACAAAGGCCAGTTTGTGGGGGCCCAGAGAGAAGCTGGGCCTCTCAGGGCGGCTCAGATTCCAGGCTGGGCCGATGGACCCTGCACCGCCAGCTGGTCTCCCCTGCTGGCGGCTGTGGCCAGACGAGCTCCTGACAGCCGGCTTCAGGCGGCCGGCCGTCAACCCCACCACCATCGGAGGTGGCTTGGCTTATGTTCACGCCCACGCTGCCAGGAAATGAAGGTGGGTTAGCCCAGGGAACACTGGACTGAGATCCTGAGATCTTGGTTTCATTCATTCATTCATTCATTCACAAGTTATTAAGTGTCTGCTGGTGGCAGTGAGAATTGCCATAGGGTAGACATGAGCTCCAGTCTGAGTGTCCTGGGTTTGGTTCCGAACTCTTTTCTTATTGGCTGTGAAGAGCAAGCCATACATTATTCAGGTAGTTCTGAAGTTGTTGAGCACCTACTATGTGCCAGAGAACAGGACAAAATCGTCGAATGGTAAGCGTTTGGGAGGAGCTATGTAAGGAGGCAGCTCTGGAGCCGGTCACACCAAGAGTAAGTGGAAGGGCATTCCAAGCAGAGGCAACAGTGCGCATGTGGGCGGGTAGTGAGGCAAACTGGAGCAGCAGAGGGAGAGTGTGGTGGTAGACAAGGTTCGTGGGGGCACCCTGAGGGCTCCGTAGACCCCTTCTCTGAGCCTCAACTTCTTCATCTGCAAACATGGGAATGACGACCTTAGCCTCCGGGGGCTCAGGCTGGGACTCGGGGAGATAATGTTTGTAAGATCTGGGTGGGAGCTGGGCACAGGATGCTCCTGGCTAGCTAAGATAGCCTCACTTAGAGGGCGCTCTCCCTGGGCCAGACAGGGACGGGGGCTCTGCTTTTTGTCAGTCTAACCCTCCCAACAACCCTTAATAGGTAGGGCTGTTACCCATTTCAGTGATAAGGAAACGGAGGGAACAGCATGGGTCAGCTAAGTATTTGTTACAATTCCAATCATTCATACTATAGGTTAGTCCAGGGGTGGGCAAACTTTTTGACTCGAGGGCCACAATGGGTTCTTAAACTGGACCGGAGGGCCGGAACAAAAGCATGGATGGAGTGTTTGTGTGAACTAATATAAATTCAAAGTAAACATCATTACATAAAAGGGTACGGTCTTTTTTTTTTTTTAGTTTTATTCATTTCAAACGGGCCGGATCCGGCCCACGGGCTGTAGTTTGCCCACGGCTGGGTTAGCCCAAAACCTGACACAGAGAAGACCTTCAAAGAGTATTTGTTGAATCTGAAACTAGGTGTAACTCTCTATGTGGGAGTCTGACTGTGACTCTGCCAGTGACTGTATGGTTGTATGTGACTCTGAGTGCAAGTGACTGTGTCTGGAGCCCAAATGCCCAGTAGCTGTGGGGGGACTGTCAGACCAACTATGTGTGTGGCTGTGTCAGACTATTCATCACTGTCTAATACATCTGTCTGGACCTGAAGGGACATTTGGCACCGTTCCTGGGACGGCTGGCAGGCCCAGAGACTACCGAGGGGCAGGATGGCAGGTTCAGAGGTGAGGAGGGCAGAGTCCCCATCCTCCCCCACCCAGCTCCAGCAGGCATACAGGCAAATGGAAAAAATGTTCACACCCAGGGCAGGCGGATGGCTGCCCCATCAGGGACTGCTCTGTGCACAGAAAACAAGTTCTTCTGGTATCAGCTCAAGTTTGGCAGGAAGTGGCTTTTGGGTGGCAGGAAGTTGGATTCAGCTCATATCAACCCCAGCGAGGGGCAGGAGAGCAGTTATCTGGGGTTAAACAGAGTAACCGAGAAGCGGGGCCCCACACACTATACCCGATAGAGCTGAGGGCACAGCCCACCCCTCCTGGCCATTTGGGATGGTGGGTGGGGAGAGGAGAGTCCTTGTAAAGAAGAGCTGCCACCCATCAAGTGACTGCTGGGCCCCAGATCCCAGACAGAGCTCATCACCCACCTCCCATTACCCCCATTTAGCAGATGTACACACTGAGACTGAGAGGCAGTGACTTGCCTGAGGACACCAAGACAAGTGGAGAGAAAGGGAAGAGAGAGACGTAAGAAACTTACAACTATACGGAGACAAGAGAAAAACCAGGACAGAGAGCAAAGAGGAGAGGGGAGATGGGAACAGCATAAAGTAGTTGAACGAATGCAGAGAACAATGAGACCACACCAGTGGGAAGACTTCTGGGTGCCCACTGCTTGCCAGGCCCTCACATGGAATTGCATGTGACCTGGAGATCCTGAACCCATTTTCCAAATGAGGGGTGTGAGACCCACAGCCTCAATGGCTGAGCCAGGCCTGGAGTTCAGTTCTGATTCCAAAGTCCTTGTTCTTTCAGGCCATGTCCCTGTGCCCAACTTCTAGGGAAGGGCAGTGGCTACGCTAAAACAGATGCCCAGTCCCATTAGCCATTTGCCTGGGTACGCTGTTGCATTCACCCAGTTGGCCAGTGGAGAGCCAGGGTTCAAACCTGGGCAGAGTGGCTGCAGAACTCATGTGCTTCACCATGTGACAGGGTGTGCCAAATACTATGCCAGAGCAGGCAGAGAAGGCCATGGCCCTGCCCTCAGGCTGGGATCCAGAGGGTCCAGCTGCTAATCTGAAGCCCCAAAGCCACACCTGGCAATAAACTGTATCTCCCAACTCCCAGCCGTGGACCCCCTGGACCCCCAACCCAACCCCCACTGGAGCCCCTGGGGAGTGGGCCACTGGTCCTTCTGTTCTCATCCCAAAAGCAGCACCCAAGCTGTTCCCTGGTTGAGATGTTGATTTGAAGCTCAGTTTGCATATCGTTTGCACATTACTCAGCGCATGTCAGAAGGTACGAATATCTCCTTTTCAGGGGGAGGGCTGTTGGGCCCCCCTGCCCTCCTCCAGACAGCAAAAATGCCAGCCGGCTAGACAGGGAGCTGCGCCCTGGCCTCTGACAGCACCCGCCTGCTGCCACCTCCCCCATTCCCTCCTGGAGCCAAATTTAGGCAGCTCTGTTACTGAGAGGTGGGGAAAGCGGAGGCAGGAAACGGTGAGGTTGGAGGCAACTCAGCCTTGGTCCTTGAAGGGTGGGACAGCCCCAAGGGTGCCCCTGTCCCTAAAGTCTTTGGCCCAGCCTCCCCCCATCCCTCCTCCCACAGGAATGCGGCTGGGTTAGAGAACGCTGGGTTCTCAGCTGTAGCCCAGGGTGCTGGCTACTCTGGCTACAAGGGAGGAGGGAGAGATGCAGGGAGGGAGGAGGTCATGGCCAGGGCAGTGGGGAAGGGATCAGATAGCCTCCTCCTACCCCAGACACCGCTGCCACTGGGGACAGGAGCCTGCTCTGCTTTTCAGCACTTCCTGCCCCTCCTTGGCATGCCCCCCCCCACCCCCGGCCAGGCCTGACTGTTGATGGGGGGCAGGAGGCACGGCTAGGCCTGTGGGGGCTGAACTACCCCCAAAAGGCCCCACTATCCATCTCTTCCTTGGGCCTAGCCTTGTGCCTTGTGGTCTTACTTTCCTACCTAGAATGATTTTCAAGTGGCTACCCACACTGAGAGCAAGGGTTTCTGGGAGGCCTGGCAGAAATTAGGGACGTGGCAGTGGCTCAGGCCTAGGAACTTCTTAGAAATCTAAGATTTCTTAGGATGGCTAAGAGAAGCAGCCCCTCACTGATGCTGGGACAGGATGTGGGTAGACTGAACATTGAAAGAGGGAAAAGACCTAGATTGGATACCAGCCACCATGAACCCGGGGGTGGAGTTAATAGTGCCCAGTAGCTGAGAGCATGGATCAAGGGCTCCGACTGCCTGGGTCACTCTGTTCTTAGTGACTGTGGGCAAGTTGCTTCAGCTCTCTGTGCCTCAGTTTTCCCACCTGTAAGATGGGGGTAACAAAGCTTCCAGGGCTGCTGGGAAAGTGAAATGAGGCAGTGCATGTTTGGCTCACATCAAGTGCACCCGATGCCAGCCACCAGTGTGATTGTTTTGTCTCCCTGAGCAGTTGAGAAGCGCCCCCCTCCCGCCCGCCCCCCAAGCTATAACGGATGTGGACGCGATGGGGGGGGGGCGCTGTAGCTTGGTGGTTAAGTGGCCATCGGGATGGGGGTTCAAGACTGCATGACCCTGGGCAAATGGCCACACCCCGCTGCGCCTTGGGCGGGGAACAGCAAAGGCGCCTGCGGCAGAGGGTCGGGGAGGATTACACAGATCGGGCTTGGCACCGCGCCTGACATAAAGCGGACGCTCCCCGAAGGAGAGCTGGTCAGATCGAATGGTACCGCCCCCCCAC
>NW_005871108.1:2814727-2861266 GCF_000147115.1 Myotis lucifugus | reverse complement strand
AACCGGGCGGGCGGCGCACGCCCCTCCCACGTCCCTCCCGCAGAGGCCGCACGCGCGTACGCCGTGGGGGGGAGCGCCAAGCGCCTCACCCCTGCCCCGCACCCGGAGCCCAGACGCCCCACCCCCCGTCCCCCCGCCCCGGCAGCTGTCAGCGGCGCGCGCGGCTCGGCCGAACCCAGCGCGCGCTGTCAACAGTCATTAGCGCGCGGGCCGCTCCCCTCCCCTGCCCGCCCCTCCTCTACCCCCTCCCCGTCCGGGTGGGGCCCGCACCTGGGGCCCCTGCTCGTTAGCGCTCCCGGGCCGCCCGCCACCGCCCCGTAGGGACCCGCCCGTGGGGCCTGCTAGACTCAGGGCCGCCCCGTTCCGCCCAGAGCCCCTCCCCGCAGCGACCCCTTACCTTGTCCTTGGCCGGCGCCCAAGGGAGACGGGGGCCCCAGAGTCCTGGAGCGCGCCCCTCCAGAGAAGTGGTGGCCCCGGTCCTTTACGGGTGTCTCGCCCAGGGCAGGCGCTATGTATGTATTATTTGGGTTCCCACGGCCGTCCTGCGAGGTGGTGAAAGCCATTGTGCATATTGTGTCACCTCCACACAGGAGAAAAGGGAGGCCCCGGCAGGCCAGCCCCTTGCTCCAGGGACAGGGCTGAATTGTCCTCAGGCCTGTGACTTCAGCCCTTGAGCAACTCGTCCCTCCTGACACCCCCGGACCAGAATCCTCAGGGTCAGCCCTGATCTTGTCCTGCCTGAGAGTGCCATTAGCTGCTCCTTCCCTCCATCCCTAAAACCGGGGTCCTTGCCCCTCTCCTGCCAAGAGGGGGATACTTTTGCCCACCACGCCCCTCTGTTCCTATCCCTTCCTCCCTTCCCCCTTTCCAGACATCCCAGAGTTAACAAAACCAAAAAAGGAAAAAGAAATATTCAGAGCTGCTTGACGGATATGGCATCCCTCAAAGGTAGTGCTGTCATTTGGGGGCTGATCCCAGAACACCTTTCTCCGTGGCCCTGGGTGTGCATCTGGGTCCCGGCATGATTTGAACGAGGATGGAGATTCAGTGAAGCAGAAAGGAGCGTTGGAATATTCGAGGCCTGTTCCAGATGGCAGGTGCAACTCGGTGGCGGCTCCGCACTAACAGTTGGAGATTGTGCACAAGGGTGGAGAAGAGGCAGGTGCTGCGTTGAGTCCTCAGTGCCTTGTTGGTGTATTTGGGTGGGGGCTGTCCTCATCCCTCTGTACAGACCTACAGAGCGCAATGCAACATGGGCCCTAAAATTCTGGTGTGAATCTTTATTTTGGAGGGTTTTTTGGTTCCTGGTTCACAGTAGGGTAGTATTCATAACCCAGAGACATGCAATACTGTCTTTGTCCCACTTAAGCAATACCCTCTTCTCAATCATCTGATTGCCCTTTACAATGATGACTGGCTTCTCTAGGGGGTTCTGAGGAGAGAATTCTGGAGATTTGGGTGAGGATCTTCATTCTGAATTTCTACTCTTGTTCTCTCCATTTTGTTTGGTTTTTAAATTTCTTTCCACCTCTTTCCTTTCCATCTGAGAACCCTTTGCAGGAGGCTGACTCCTCCCCTCAGGTCTCCTTTCAGTCCTGCCAGGAGTTAGACTGGGACTTTGTAGGAAACTCCTCTCTCCACACCCCCCCCCCCCCAAACTGCTACCCAAACTTCCAAACGCTGGTCCTGCCTGATTTTATTAAAGTGTGATTTGAGGGGCAGGAGGAGAAGTTAGGAGGAGCATGAGGCTCATATTAGAGGTAGCCTCTGCCTGTAATCTCAGCCACCTAGCCGACTGGCCCAGATGGGATGGAGCAGCATCTTCCCATTTGTCTACACAATCAGCTCCCACACAGGGGGTTGCCAGAGGTGTGTTTCCCCTGGGGTGGGTTCTGCTGACGGACCTGCTCCTCTGATGACAGTCTTGTTGGTTTTTATGCCTTGTCAAAAGCTGGATCTGAAATGCTCCGAAAGGGCACATCCTAAGGATTTGGTGGTTTCTTCCTCTAGCCCAGTTGAGAAATGCCCCCGCTATTTAGCCACCTCCTCTCAACCAAGGCTTTTTCATTGCTGGAAGGCATACGCCACTAATATAGTGATGGTGGCCTGAGGCGGTGAGCCCACCTTGATAAGTATGTAACTTATTATCAGCAAGTGGCTTAGAAGTGGCTTAGAAGTTCCAATGGAGATGACAGAACTGCAATCCATTAGCATTTGGACGTCACCTGCCATCAAGGGCAGGGGTCCATTTAATTGGCTTAGTGGGATACAGACCAGGTACAGCCAGATTCAGGAGCTTACCTGAGGGATGACTCCTGACAACAGCTCACGAGGCCACCCTGGCATTGCCTATCTAATGGCCTGGTAAAGCGTTCTGTCTCCCTTATAAGTCTGCAGCCCTGAATGTAGCAGCCTTCCTTGTGCTAAGCATTCAGATCATTTGAGGAAAGTGAGGAAGCCCTAAAAGACCTGTCAAGGGATGACCTGGTTAAGTAGTAACTGACTGTGCCAGGGAGGACTTAAAAATCTGATGCCAGGATGCTGGGCACGCCTGCCCTTTCTATTCATAATCCACATTAAGTTTCTGGGCAGGTATTTTGAATTTATACTAATGTTACCCAGTAAGATTCTTTTGTTCACACCATTAGGAAAATTGGCCTTCATTGAAGAAGAAAATATTAATATGTTAGGCCTAGAAGCACAGAGCATGTCTGTATTTAATGAGTCAATGCCAGTTTCCTTAGTAGTTACCTTCCTATCTCAATTATGGAGACATTACATTCATCAGTTCTCAAAATTGGCTGTGCATCAGAATTATTTGATGCCTTTTAAAACCCCCAGATTTGGTAGGTATTGGGTGGGGCCTGAGAATTTGCATTTCTAACAAGTTCCCAGATGATGCTGATGATGGTGACTCTGGGAGCACACTTTGAGGACCACTGTCCTAAACATTTGGTGATTTCTTCAGTGACTTGCAACCTGGCTTTTAGTTTAGAACCCAAATGGGCTGGGTTTAAAAAAGATGGTGTTGTCCAAGAAAGGTAGTAGCTCCATGGATTTTTTTATTTATTTTTATTATTTTTAATATATTTTTATTGATTTCGGAGATGAAGGGAGAGAGATAGATAGATAGAAACATCAATGATGAGAGAGAATCATCGATCAGCTGCCTCCTGCACACCCCACACTGGGGATCAAGCCCACAACCTTGGCATGTGCCCTGACTGGGAATAGAACCATGACCTCCTGGTTCTTAGGTCAATGCTCAACCACTGAGCCACACTGGAGGGGCTCAATGAATTTTTTAAAATGATTGCCATGCCTGGGTTTTGTTGGCCTGGGTCTGGCCAGCTGTTTGGAGATGGCTGTTTCCAAAGGCTGGCGTGTGTTACCATGGTAATATTCTTCCCCATGCAGGAAGGCCTTGGGGTCGGTTTTTCGCAACTGCCCATGTGTTTTTCTCATGGCTTTTCCCATAGGGTGCTGCATCCGGGGTTCCATGCCGTCACTCCTGGTTGGTGTTCCCAGGAAGCTGGGTACAGTAAGGAGGCTCCAGGCCCTCTCTTTATCCAGCCTTGTAAATGAAGTGAGCTTCCTTTGTCAATGCAGGACCCAGCGTGCTGAGGGCAATGGATTAGATGAAGCTCACTTGGGTGCAAAGCAGAAGTGGTTGGCAGGGGCATCCCAAGGCTGTGGGGAAGGTGCTTTCCGCTCCCTTGATTAGCAGCTCTTGCCCTGTAGAGCTGTGTCTGGATTCTCAGCTCGGGAAGGCATGCCTCCCCTTCAGCATTTAGCATGAAGGTTATTACCTCTCTGGATGCAGGGCATGGCGGAGATGTCTGTGGCACGTGACTGCCGTGGGATTTCTTTGTTCTCCTGCCAGGGTTCTCCTTGAAGGCCACACAGATATCCTGGTGTTCTTCCCTTAGGGTGTAGCACACATGGTGTCCAGGTGGCCACAGCTCGGCAAAGGACAGTTCAAGGTGTGGCTCTGCATATCTTGTGTGGGTAGAATTCTGGTTGCTACAGGCCCTCTCCTTTCCTGTGTACCTCTCAACAGGTGAGATAGACCAGTCACAGGGCCCAGGTTTGAACATCGGGGGACATCACAGTCAATTTTCAAACAGGGGACTTTTAAAAATGCTCCCCTGAAGTGTTTCTCTGAGATAACTTTCTGGTCTCATTGGACCAGGTGCAATGCTTTGGGTTACTCTGCCTAAGAATGCAAGTGGAAGCTAGGACAGACATGGGACAGGCACTGGACAGTGTTTCACTACTTAACCCGGGTTGATTAACAACACCGTGACTTTAGGAAAGCTTATTGCAAGTTTGTGTGGCAGCCTTAGCATGTTACTTAGGACTTACATAAGACTCTCTCTTTTTGTGGTAGATATTACCTTGGGGTCCTGTTCTATAGCCTGAATGGACCAGAGGGCCCAGAGATAAGGGCAGATTCCTAACCATAATGTGTTCAAACTCAGTGGGTCTAAGGGGAAGAGATGGATGTTTACAATCCTATGTGTGACGAATGCCTGATGTATACATTCTTACATAATCCTTGGAACATCCAACTAGGACTTTTTAGGCCCATTTCACAGGTGGGGAAACTGAGTTTCAAGAGATCGAGAAGTGACCTGCCCAAGATCACAACCTGATCAGGGAGCACTTTCCAACTCATCTGTGTAAAATACTGTCTTCCACCGGATTTCCTTCTTCATTCCTTCCCACCAAAATACATCTCCCTTTTCCAGAGTATCTGTGGCCTGAAACAATATTATGAGCAGGGAGGGCTATTCACTTTTAAGCAGCTAAATCCATCATTATGCCTCTGGATTCAGATTACCAAAATGTTGTGGAACTACCCACTATACTTTTTAAATATACATTCTAAAAATTAAGTTTTAACAGACATACAGAAAAGTACACAGATTATAAGTGTTCAGATTAATGACTTTTTATAAACTAAACATACCTAGATAACCACCACCAGATCAAAAAAATGGAAACCCAGTTATATTTTAATTCTTAAGATTCTTTTGTTTGTTTTTGCCAATATGAACCTCTGGTTAGAAGTATCTTATAACTGACCTGTCATAACATTTGTGCCACCCAACTCTGTCACAGCAATATTTGAAAATCCCCAGAATGCTGGGTAGTAACAAGTCAGCTAATGAATGAGTCAGTCACTGATAAGCCGTGTCTACAAATGGTCCAGAACTGCAGAGGGGACTTCAGGAAAGAGAGAACAGTAACTCCTGAGAGGACTTAGGAGCGGAAGAGTCGTGGAATTTTACAGCTCATCTCATAAGTGGAGCTCAGGGAGGTTGAAGAGATTGCCCCCAACCTCACAACAAGGAAGCAGGACCAGCAAGCAGCTACACACACGCACACATCCGCGAGTACACACGCACACACGCACGCACGCATGCACACCCCAGATGCATGCTGCTCTCTGACAAGTCCCCATTGAAATGGATCCTGACCAGGAAGGAAGCCATTGGCAATACTGTCTGCACAGGACCAGTGATGTCACCACCCATGGTCACCACTCACAAACACTACCCACCAGCTCTAGGGTTTGGTGCCCTACACCCCAAATGCCCAGGTGCCCTCCCTCCCCCATTTTGCTCTCAAGTGGGTCACTGGCAAAGAGACAACGCTGTTCACCCACCATGGCCTGTTGGGAAAGTTGCTGGATAAAACTAAACCCTGTCTGTGGCCAGAATATGTCGTGAGCGAGGATCCCATTCAGCACAGCCTCTAGTCTCCCCAGACTGCGAAGACCGAGGGACTAAGCCAGCTGTGCCACTTCCCAGCCACCATACCACAGGCGGGTCTAACAGCCTCCCAGGCTTGTGATGTGCAGCCCAAGCTAGGAGAGGCTTGGCAAATGGCATAGCACTGCTTCATGACCATGTTTATCCAGCAGCTCCTATGGGCTGGGTTGGTGCTAAGTGCTGCACACGGATCTCATTTTCCCCCTTGTAGCTCATGGGAGAGGTGCTTCTGTTCTCCCCATTTTCCAGATAAAGGATCGTAGGCTCAGAGAAGCTAAATAACTGCTCAGGGTCACACAACCACGTAAATGATGGGGCCTTATTCCGAGCAGGGAAGAGCTGGTCTAAACTACGTGGCCTGGCTGCTGCTGGTAACCAGTCAGCCAGTCTGCTGTGTGCCAAGCATTGTTCTAGGCGCCGGGGAGACAGCCGTGAGCCAGTGGGTGCAGCCTACACCCTCACAGAGCTGACGGTTCTTGAGCAGGATCCTCTGGGGAAGAATTATCTTGGAAATTTGTGTTTCAGGAACTTTCAGAGAAAGGCTTTCCCCCCAAATTGTGCCCCAGCTTCCTCTTTATCTTTGAAGCTCCCCCCCCCCCCCAGCCCTCCAAGCTTTTCCCGCGGGGAGATGACGGCTGAGAGCCAGGTGTACCTGAGCTTGTGTGTAGCCTTTGCCCTATGAATAAGGAACTCACTGAGCAGTCCGCTCCCTTAAAGCACCTGCCCATCCTCACGTCCCCCGGCCTCACACCCTGCAGTCTCCCCGTTCCACCCCAGCCCTGCTGGTGGGAGAGGACAGGTGTGGGCCCAGAGGCTCTTCAGCTGAGGGACCCACCTCCATCCTGGCACACCTTGTCGGGCCAGCCGACAGCACTCAGGCCAGACTGACAAGAAAGTGGGGGGCTGGGGGGTACGGCCACCCTGCTCACACAGCCCTGCCACCTCACGTGGCCTCGTGTCTGTTATCCCCGACACCGCACACAAAGAGCCCGGTGCTGCTGCTGGCACTCAGCTGCTGGAGTGGGGAGGGCGAGCCCTGGTGAAAAGCTTTTCTGAAAGGCCAGGGTGGAGGCAGGAGTCACCCAGGTGATCCAGGCTGGTCCCCTGGGACCCCAGCCCAGGACCGCAGTGAAAGGTTACTGCTAATTGGCGAGCTCCTGATGTGGCTGCATCTATTTAGCACCCCCCTCCCCAGAGACTCCCAGGATGGTCTTGGCACAGCGTGTGATGCGAGAGCTCCCCGCCTGAGTCTGGCACAATCTGCCTGAAATTGTGAACATGGAGCCTCTTGGTTTTTTAATTTGTATGTTTGTTGTTGTCATCCCCTGCCCATTGTTTCTGGTAGGTTTGGTAGCAGCAGCCACCCTGACTCTGGTAGCCCCTCCCTGGGCCCTCCCCGTGGGCTCTTTCCACCCCTAGCCATCCCCCTCCATCTATCACCGGAGACCTTGCTGGGGTCAGAGAGCAGCGCTGTCCTGCCCCCGGCGCACTGCCCATCCTGAGGGCCCAGCTCTCACCCTGCCATCATCCCTGACACTAACACAGCTTGTCCACCCTGTCGCAGGGGGCAGATGGCCTGTCGGAGCCGGAGGGCATCTCTCTGAAGCGGGTCGCTGTGGTGGAAGATTTCTTTGACATCATCTACTCGATGCATGTGGAGAGCTCAGCGGAGCCAGGCAAAGCCCCCAAGCACGCTGGGCAGAAGAAAACCTACCGAGCGGTGAGATTTCTGCCCCTTGCCTCTGCTGGCAGCCCCAGGCCTTGGCAGGAGGCCATGGGCTCCGCACATGTTGGGGGGGGGGCGGGGCGGGGAACTGAGGCGTGATGAAAGGCCTTTGGGGACCCAGGGGGGCACAGGGCAAGGGCATGGCAGTCAGAGATGGCTCACAGGGCAGGGGGCGGGTTCTGTGGTCTGAGCACAAAGGAGAAGCAGGTTGAAGGGAGTGAGAGGGAGGGGAGGAGAGGGAGGGGGGCAGGAGGGAAGCCTTTCTCTCCCCATTTCTGCTTCACTCACCCCCCCCCCACCCCCACCCCCCCAGCCCTTCACAGCCTACTCTGCCACTCTGAGGGGCAGGGTTTGGTGTGGCTAGATAATAATAATCATAAGGGCAGATGCTTTCATGGCATTTACTGTGTACCAGGCCTGTCCTGAATGCTTTCTGTGTGTGAGTTTTTTTGATCCCCTGCCGCCCTGTGAAGTCGGTACTGGGAGTTCCCCAGAAAAAGTCTGAGGATCTGGTCCCCAGCCTCAAGGAAATCCGTTTGATTTGGGGTGGGGAGTTCTGAGAGAAAAACAAAAAAAACCGCACAGAGATGCCTCTAAAACTAGGAGGGAACAAGAGCCTAGGTACCTGGGTATTTAGCAAAGGTATCTCCAGATACTGTGCTAAGCCAGGGGCTTCATGAGAAAGGTGGATGGAAGCCAGCATTCTAAGCTGTGGGTAGGCAGAAGGGAGGAGAGACAGCTAGATTGCTAGGGGTGGGGAACGTCACATGGGGAGGTGGGAGGGATGGCGGCCTGAGCACTAGCACGAGGGGCCTGCCTGTGTTCTGGTTCCATCTCCCTCTTGACCCCCATCGCCATAGCTTATACACAGCTTCGAACCGTTTGTCCAGTGCCCACCACTGAACCAGGAAAGCCAAGCACTTCACGTTCATTTAAGCCTGACAGCAGCCCTGTGATGGGCTGTGGTCCCATTTCACAGTTAAGGAAACTGAGACCCAGAGAGTTCAGCTACTTGTCTAAGGCCACACCGCACCTGAGTGGTAGTCAGCCAGTGTCCTCATGCCCCCCTCTGTGTTGGCTTCCTCATTGGCTTCCTGGAGACCTGCCCCTCTGGGACCAGGCTTCCCCACCGAGGCAGATACGACACCCCTCCTACCCCAAGTTCTTTGTCTAGATAGCCGTGGACTGCAGGGGAGGTGGCCTGTGTAAGTCTGTACTTTCTCCATCTGGCCTGATTTTTTAAAAACCCAACCATCTGCCCTGGCTGGATGGCTCAGCTGGCTGGAGTGCTGGTTGCGAGTTCAGGGGAGCGTACAGGAGGCAACTGATCTATATTTTTCTCACGTCATTGTTTCTCTCTCTCTCTCTCTCTCTCTCTCTCTCTCTCTTTCTCTCTCTCCCTCTTTCTCCCCTCCCTCCCTGTCTCCCTTCCTCTCTCTCTAAAATCAGTAAAAACATATCCTCCAGTGAGGATTTTTTTAAAAATCCAGCCCTAGCCAGTTGTTCAGTGGTTAGAGTATCTGCTTGTGGACTGAAGGGTCTCGGGTTCAATTCCCGATGAAAGGCACATACCTCAGTTGCAGGTTCAATCCCTGGCCCCTATTGGGGCGTGAGGGAAAGGCAATAAATCGCTGTGTCTCTAACACATCAATGTCTCTCTCTCTCTTCCTCTCTCTCCCTCCCTCCCTCCCTCCCTTCCCTCCCCTGTCCCTTCCACTCTCTGAAAATCAATGGAAAAAATATCCTCACTTCTCAGGTGAGGATTAAAAAAAGAAAAGAAAATCCAACAATCTGCTGTGTCCTTGTCCTCAGAAGATGGCCTTTGCCCGAAGTGAGTCTTAAGGACGGACCCTTGTGCCAAGGACCTTAGAGAGATGAGGGTTCGGGCTGAGGGAAGCAGGAGATTATTATACCATCTGGCCCACCTCTCCTGCTTCTCAGCACATGTGGGAAAGTTGTGGGAAGGGAGCTGTGAGGGTATTTCCACCAGAGGGTCCTGGGCAGAGGGAGGGCCACCCAGGCTGGGGCCAGTGTGGTATCGATGAGACCCAGCACATTTGCTCAGCGTTAAATTTGCCCGTGCCGGGCAGGTAGCATATGCCAGGCCCCGTGCTCAGCACTTCCCAGGCACCAGCTCTTGGTGCTGTTACCCCATTTTGCAGACAAGAAAAATGAAGGTCAGAGAGATGTGGAATCTGCCTGAGGTTGCCCAGTTGACATGCAGAGCAAAGTAGCTGGCCCCAGAGCCTGCACTCTGAGCACTACACAGCCTGCCTTTCTTCAAACCCCTGTGGTCAGCTTGTAAGGCCAGTGACTTGCTGCTGTCCAGGCAGATGGGCAGGAGCCAGCCAGACCATGTGATTTCCCTGGTTCCCTTGGTGTCCAGCACCACGCCTCACCTGCAGGCACCCCCTGGCTGTTTATGAAGGCCAGGGGCTGTGGGCTCCATGCTCTGGAGAGGGCAGAGCCAGGCTGGTATTGGCAGCATTTGTGTCCCTGGGCCAAGCGGCCGTCCAGGCTTTGCTCTGCATTTCCTGGCTTCTCGGCCATATGCCCGCCGCGTGCCCCACTTCCCGCTGCCCAGCCTGGAGCTGGCACATGACTGGCAGTGAGCCAGCTGGGCTGTGCACAGAGCTGGAATTTCAGCAGCGGGGCCAACGCTGAGTGGAACAGGCCAGGGCCCTCCTGCAGTGGGTGTGAGGCCAAGGAGGCTGCCGCACCCCCCTCCTCCCTGTGTGTCTCCTCTCCCTTCCCCCTCTCCCCCATCTGTCACCCTTCTCCATGCCACCCTTTCCCTTCTGGGGGTGGGGGTGGTGCCTGGATGTTTTTGTCCCCCTCTTTTCATCTGCCATTTCTTTCATCCAAGCCTAACTCTTCAGGCTCACTAGTGGACCTGCCCCGCCCGACCCGGACCTGGGGACAGGGAGCTCCCAGGAAACTGTGCTGATGGCTGCAGAGGGGACAGCCTGGCACCACAGGGTTGGTGTCAGGCTCTTGGCTGAGGTGTTTGGGGACCTGTCTCTCTGTGTTTTGCCAAACCTGAATCCTGGGACTGCCTTATCTCCAGGGCAGCTGGGACTTTCGGATCCTTACAGGCCTGGGGTGCCTGCGGGAGGCAGGGGGCTGGAAAGGAGATGGGTCAACTTGCTCAGGGCATTGAAAGAGGCGCATTCTTCAGAGGGAAAAAGAACTTTCTGGCACCTACCACTGTTCAGCAGTGGATCAGGATCAGGTAATGAGCTTTCTGAAGCTGGAGGTATATGAGCTAATGCAGGGGGATTCCCACCTTGGGTAGGAAGCCTGGGCCTTACTTTTTGCCTCTGATGCAGTGTGACTTGAGGGCCAGAGGATCCCAGGAGGTCTTGCCAATGCCGGGGCCTGGGGAGGTTTCCATGCGGTTCTACAAAGTTCCCTGGACCCACATTGAGGACTGGTCCTTTCTCAAGGGGGCTTTTCTGGGGCCTGCACCCATCTGGGTCAGAGTGAGCCCGTTCGCTTCCTCCCTCGCCCCCAGGGTGCTGGTAGGCAAGATCAGGTTCCAGAATCCGGATCTGGATGCCCAGACGACTTTGGAGTTGGGGCCAGATGTGGTCAGTAGCTACTCCAGGTCCACCACGTGCTAATCCACCCACGGGGCAGAAGGAGGATCTTGTAAAGTGGTGCAAATCCCCCCAATTGGCCTCATCTGTCTTAGTCTCCGGCCTCCGAGTTGGGGAGCGAAATGGAGCCTTACAAGTCAGCGACTCTGTAAATAGCTTCTGCTCTTCCTGCCAGCAAAATCTCCCTTGGTTTTTATCACTAGGAAGAAGGTAAGAGGCACATTCACATGTAAGTGCCAGGGTCCAGGCAGCAGGCCCCCAAGGCAGCTGAGGGAAGCTAAGTGGAGACAGGGGTCCTGGAGCTTCCCCTCCTTAAACACAGCAGCTCTATCTTTATCTGTTTCATGTTTTGGACTTCAGCATAAGAGTCTATTTCTGAAAACCACCATCCTACTGACTAGAGCATCCGCTGGGATTGTCCTTCTCATTTTAACTCAACCTGTGATCCTGTGGCCTTGGACGTCTGTGCATCAAACAGAAATGGAGGTTCCATTTCTCGTGTGCACAAGCCAGGAGGGTGCACCAAAAGATGCCCGCAAAAGGTCGCAGGCCCCACTGGGGGAAGCATCCTCCACGCGGGTCCCTACAGCAGTGCAGAGCTGGGCTGACTCCCCAGGGAGCTCTTAGCAAGGCCACAGACATTCTAGCCATGCAAGACAGGGCTTCCTCCCTGGTCTTCAGACAGCTCGAAGGACCTCTCCCCTATCTGCCTCCGGCCAACCCCTTCTTCCCGCTGTGGAACACAGGGTCAAAGGGGGGTGCACCAGCACGCCCCCTGCATGTGGCGCTCCAGCCAGCCTTTGCATACTGCTGGGTCTGCAAGGCCAGGAGAGCTGGGGCCACCGTTCTGGCCTGTGTCAGAGCCCTCTCTGGGGACCATTCCTGTACTCTCAGCGGGCCAATGGACAGCCCTCAGCAGAACAACCAGGCAGGAAGGCCCTCTCTGAGCCGTATAAAAATGGTTTCAGTGGCAGCGAGCTCCATGTGGAGAAGTAGGGCTGTCCCTATGGTCTGAACCTCCCTTCGTTTTCCCAGCAGACTGCAACCCTCCTCCCCAAGTCCTCTGCTCAGCCGTTCTGAGGTCTGGCCAGGAATACCATGCCTCGGGGCACCTACAAGGTCATCTGGTTGGCCCAAGTTAGCCATAGCCCTCTGCTTTACTCCTACAGCCACTGGCCCTTCCGCAGGCCCATCCCTCCCAACCCTGCAGCCCGAGAGGGATGTTCTTCCCCTAAGACTTCCAGGCAGCTTTGGGCTGGGATGAAGATGTTCATGTGGGTGGCAGGGAAGCTCCCATCTCTCAGCCCTGACATCTAAGAAGGCCTGGTGCATGGCTGACCACCACCTTCCCACCCACCAGCTCCAATCAGAGATCAGGGTTTTGCCCTTGTCCCTGACCTCCAAAGAAAGGCAATCAAGACAGGGAATTTGGAAGGGAGATAACTCATCAAGAAGCCTGCCTGCTCCGCAGAGCATCAAATCAGCTGAGAAATAACAATTGTGTCACCAAAATTAACTCTGCTTTTGCAGCCAGCTGCCAGGCAGGAGTGGTCCCTGGTGCTCCACAGGCTGGCTGAGCTGGGAGCACAACGGAGCTGGTCCTCCTAGGGCCTGGCTGCAGCTTGGGGTGCCCTGGACCTCCTACATCCCCACCTCCCACCTCATCCATCCACTCCGCCCTACACTACCCAGCCCCCTGGCCACCACAGAGATGGAGGGGCTTTGTGCATCCCGAAGGAGCAGCCGGGCCAACTTTCCCAGCTGGGTTGCAGCGAGGACTGTGGAATGCTGGGGCGATGCTGCCCCTTAGTGGAGAAGAGTGGGAGGGCCTGGGCTCTGGGAAATGGGTAAAAACCAGCAACTGGGCGGCTATGGGCCTCAGCCAGGGAACCTGGGCCTCAGAGGTCCTTCTGGACCCCTCAGGCAGCCAAACCAGGGCCGGTGGGTTTCCCAAAACCCAGAGCAAGAGGAGAGGGGTGGGCCAAGGAGCCCACCTTCCCCACGCCCCACCCAGCTTCCCTCCTGTGTCCTCTCCCATGCCCCCCCTTCTCTTCTCCCTAGCTAGGGGAGGCCCCCTGGAGGCCGGTATGGGGTGGTGTGACCTGAAACATGGGCTTCAGCCTGGCACTGCCTCTCGAGAGCTGTGTGACCTTGGGACAATAGGTTCACCTCTCTGGGCCTCGTGACCTAACTTGGAACATGGGGGTCCTAAGAGTCTGTCCTGTTTGAAAAATCTGGTCCCTTGGCATCAGCCTTTCACAGCTCTCCCTAGAAAGGTTCTTGATCTGTGAGTTTTCGCAGAACCTTGGCCCAGAGCCTGTAGATTTATAAAAGGGTCTCAGTTTATCCATCTCCGGGAGGGGAAATTGTTTCATCCTACCCTAGAGCGATGCTCATAAGCTCATTTCTCAGTAATGGTAATAAAATGTTCTGAGAGGAATATTACTAGAATATAGGTTAAAGACTAGGTAATGTTTAAATGCTTTGCTTTTTTAATTTTATTCAAATTTTTAAAACAAATTTTCTGCAAAAGTACTGACTCATTTCCATGACTGAGAATCAAGGACATCTGCCCCTTGCTCCTCAGATCCCTGCCCTTCCTGGCAAGGGCCAAGGGCCTGCCACCAAGTGCAAGCACAGCCCTGTTGACGGGGTGACTGAGCGGCTCCCCACGGATCCATATAACAAGCGAACCTCCTCTCCCCCCAGATTGCGGAGACGTACGCCTTCCTTCCACGGGAGGCTGTGACCCGGTTCCTGATGAGCTGCACAGAGTGTCAGAAGAGGATGCACTTTAATTCCAACGGCCTGGAGCCCAAAGGTAGGGGAGGAGGTGGGCGGGCCGGAGGCTGGCAGGTGCTGGGGCTGTGCAGGGAGAGGCTCTCCCACCAGCAGGGCCAGCACAGACAGAAAAGTGCACGTCCAGCCGTTGTCACAATTCCCAGAGGCTGGTGTGAGTCCATGGGGCTGCCCAGAGAGCCTTGTTTTTTATTTGTTTGTTTGTTTTGTTACTCTTCACCCGAGGATATTTTCCCATTGATTTTTAGAGAGCGTGGAAGGGAGTGGGGAGAGACAGAGAGAAAGAAACATTGATGTGAGAGAGACACATCAGTTGGTTGCCTCCAGGATAGAGCCTGCAACTGAGGTACATGTCCTTGACCGGAATCGAACCCAGGACCCTTCAGTCCGTGGGCTGATGCTCTATCCACTGAGCCAAACTGGGCAGGGCTGTTGGTTTTTTTTAAGGCAAGTTTCACTGAAAAACAAATAGTACATCCTGACTGCACTTCCGGGCACAGGCCACAATTCTTCTCCCACGAGGCTCTGGATGGAAATGCCCCCTCGCCTGCCCCATTCCCTAAGCTCTGTAATTCTTCCACCCAGGTCTCTCCCTCAACAGTGTCCCCTGGGTTTGGTCTTGCTGACCCAACTGTAAGCTCTCAGAGGACAGGAGCACAGCCCTATCCTGTAGCCACCCAACTGCCAGCAGTAGGTCTACTCTAAGTGTTTGTCTCTCCTTGTGTACAAATCGGAAATCTAGGGGGATTGGTTAGAATTTAAAATGCCCAGAGCCCTTGTGACCAGCCCTGTTGGTCCCTTGGACCGACATCCATGATGTCCAGCTCTGCCGACACAGTGAGAGGCAGCAGAGACCCCCACTAATGGCGTCCCCCACACGCCGAACCCCAACATCCCGGAGGCCTCCAGGAAGTCCCAGGGCCATCTGTTCACGGGCGGCTTAGGCACAGTGAGATGGGCCAGTGCATGTGGCGGATGTGGTATAACTTGCCCTGAGAAATGGTGCCCACGTGGGCGATTTCTCAGGGCTTCTAGGCTGCTCCTGGGCATCAGGCCTGCACAGGTTGCTGCAGTCCATGGGTGTTTTGCCTGAGGATGGGAATAGACTCAGAATGAAGGGTGAGCAGTTTACTCAGGTGCCATCCGACAAGTCTGGAAAGAGAAAACCAAGAATGAAGCCCAAACAGGTGACCCAGAGGAACTGGAGCGCAGGAGTAGAGTGGAGTTTCCCTCACTTTGGTTGTCCCTGCGGCACATGAACATCAGGGACAGCTTCTGACACCGGCCAACTCATCAGGTGCAGAGGCTTTTCTGCCCGTGGGGGCCGACAGGCCACCGCTGCTTCGTCAGGTACATCAGAGAGCTTCTAAAGCTTGAGGGACAGGAACAAATCTAGTTAATCCCTCATAAATGCCGTGTTCCCGGTTTAAGAGCAGGGCCTCCAGGCCACGCTGGATGAGTTAAAATCTCAGCTCTGCAGCTCAACAGATGTGTGTCCTGAACAAGTGACTTCATCTCTCTGAGTCTCAGTTTCCTCATGTGTAAAATGGGTTAATAATGGTAGTCACCTCTGGGGCTGATGAGGTTTGAGAGTTAATTGCTGTTCCTGGCGCAGGGCTACCATGCCCAGGAGGGGTGACCTGTGGCTGTTGCCGTTGTTGTGATAACCCTGGATGCTAGAGTGAGGCCCCTGCGCCATGCGGCTGGCCGGGCTGACTGGCTGTAGCCTCTGGGCCCAGACAGCAGTTGGTACCTGCAGATGGTACTAGAAGGGCTTTTCCTGCTGCACTCCCCACCCTGCCCGGGCCTGGGCCCCAGGGGTGCCCACCCATCCACCTGTCCTCTCCTGTTCTGTCCTAATTGTTTCCATAGCAACTGGGGTAGTCAGATACAGAATCTGTTCGCCTGGGGGAACAGAGGCAAGGCCAAGAGGGGCCTTTTGTGGGCTGCTCGGTATCTGCAGGCTCCATCTCTGCTGCTCCCTTGCTCTCTGCTGGTGTGGAGAACATTCTCACCTCCCCCAGTCCTCAGAGACGGCTGCGAGGTCTCCAGGGCTGCAGTTCCACTCCTCATCTGTGGGCTTCCGCGTGGCCAGGAGGGCGATGCTAGCACAGCAGCAGCCTGTTTTTTCGTAGCTGCCATCACCGTGCCTCCACCCCAGGGTAGAAGGAGGGGGAGAAGGAAGGGAGGGAGGTGGGGAGGGAGAGAGCACACAGCCGGAAGGAGCCGCCTCGAATATAAACCAGCTCTGTGCGCTCTGGGCTGGAGCCTCTCTTCCCAAGGGCTTGCTCCAGGCAGGACCGAGGGCAGACAGAGGGAGGCTGTGCCTGCTCATCCTGGCCTGTCCTTGGGTGGAATGCCACTTCTCTGTCCCCAGGAGCGGAGCTTTCCCGGCAGGGAGAACAGGAGACACTGGGGAAGCAGGAGACGGGGCGCCCGTGGAAGGGCGTGAGCTTGGCCTTGCCTCTGTTCCCCCCGGCAAACAGATTTCGTATCTTACTACTCAGTTGCTGTGGAAACAATTAGGATGGAACAGGAGGGCACAGGTGGATGAGTGGTCACCCCCGGGACCCAGGCCCAGGCAGGGTGAGGAGTGCAGCTGTGTGTCCCTCAGCCGGTTAGAGGACCTCTCTGAACCTCACCTGCTCATCACAGCTCCTAGGAGCCTGGGAGGTATCTGTCCCGGTTCACAGCTGAGGAAAGGAGGCATGGAGGGGTGTCATGGTGAAATCACTTGTCCAAGGTCCCCCAGAAGGCAAGAGAATTTATCTTCTCATCAGCACTTCCCTCCTGGGGCTATTGTAAGGACTCAGTTGAATTAAACAACCGTGTTCTGTAGGGCGCCTGGTGCAGTGGGAACATCAGCCTGGACCCCATGTTGTTACACATGGAACCCAGACACAAGACTGCCAGTGTCCAGGTGGTCCCACAGGGAGACACACAATCAGTCACCCCACCCAGGTGAGCACCCTGGGTCCACAACCTGGACGCTGGGCAAAGGGAAGGGAGGGTTTGCTCCTGGCAGCTGCCAGAGGAGAGTCTTAGACTCTGAAAAGCTTCCCTGTGTGCTTAATGGCCAGAGGCATTAGCCGCCTGGACCACCCAGGCCAGCTGGCAGGTTCTCCTTTCTCCTGCCCCAGCTGAGAGCCTGGGGATCCTATCTCTGCCCGCCACGCCGGCCTCTCTGGATGCACTCAGCTGCACCTACCGCTTTCACAGGCACCCCTGCCAGGCCAGCCCTGCCCCCTCCCTCTCCCACCCGCCCACAGGGAAATCAGAGCCTGCATCTGGCCACAGAGGCCAGCCCTGTGTTCCTGTCCCAGGAAGGTGGGGCAGGAGGGGGACAGGGAACAGGATGGAGAGTTCTTGAGGGGCTGCTGGGAGAACGCCTCGCTTCCTGGCCGAGTGTTAAAAAGAAAGAAAGGAAGCCAAGCAGCCTTCCCTGCTCAGCAGTTTGTCCCCGGCCGAGTGTGGGGGCCTGGACAGCCCCAGGTCCTCCCCCAGCACCAGAAGCACAAACAAAGGAGTCTGCTGAGGATCAGGAAGTCCGAGGATGGGAAATTCCAGGGCCTCCCAACTCCACGCTCTTCCCCTACCAGCTCCTGAGCAAGTCCAGGGGGAGAGGAGACAGAAAATGAAAACTGGTCTCTGGAGGCACGCTTCTGTTTCCCCTGATGTGACAAAATATTGTCTGCACGGCTGCAAACTAGGAGTTAGCACTGGGCAGTGCCAGTTACCTACAGAAAGGTTCCTTCCTCCACAGCAGAGCCGTCCACTCAGAAGGAGGCTGCTTGGCAGCCAGACCCAGACTCCTCTGTGTGGTTTCCAACCCCTCGGGCCTGGCTCCTCCAGGTGCCCCGCTTCCAGCCCGTTCTCCGCCTGTGCAGAGGCTCCGTGCTGGCCTGTCCTCCCGGCTCTCGTCCTCACTTGCTGGGTGGCATGGGAGATTGCCCGGCCTCTCCACGTGCTGTTGACTCTCCTGTAAAAGGGGTATTAATGCTAGTCCCCACCCCAGGGAGTGCTTGGGAGCAGCAAGCAGAAGGGTCTGTGGAGCTCCTCGCGAGTGCTCAGTAGCTGTCAGCTGAGTGCACGCAAGTCCTGTTCAGACCCTCTCTCCACAGAGCTGCCTTGAGTGCCCAGACTGTACCTACAGGGTTCCCCCACCTTCCCCACCCTGAATGCTCACACATCAGCGCTCCTTGAGGACTTGCTGGTCCACTGATTTACTTCTTCCCGAAGAGTTTTTTTCGTCGCCTTCTAGGTTGGCCTCAGGCCTCGATCTCTCTTTCCATATCTGAGACCCATGACAGGCTGTCTGGTCTCAGGGCTCCTGTGTGCCAGGCCTTCGTCACACATGTCCCTCAACACCCCGCCCTGCCTGGGACAGCTCCTGCCACTGGCTCCCAGAACCATTCCTTACGTGACGCTCATGAGAACTGCCACCTTGTATTCCACCTTCAGGTGAAATTTTCACCCATTAATGAATGCCACTGGTGCCCAGCTGTGGAGGTCAGAGCTCAGCTCGGCCTGTGTGGCTTGGCCTCGGTGAAACCTCTGCATCGCTGATGACTTTCAAGGCCTGTAAAACTAGGTCTTGCGCTTGGGCTGGTTTCCATTTCCCTTGGCAAGGAGGTGTTGTGTTGAAACGTTTCTTTGGGTGGTTCCTCTGCCTCTCTCCCCAGCAGCCTGACTGATTATTTCGGCTCCGTGACCCTTGCTAGCTCCTAACTCACCAGTGGTATCGGATTATTTGTGGCGGCTGGAGCATGGCCACTGTGTGTGTTGATCACAGCAGGGGCCTGTCCTGTCTCAGCAGAGCCCAGGAAGCCGCTTGTCCATGTTCACGTGTCTGTCTCAGCTCATCCCCCATCCTGGCATTTATCTCACCTGTGAGCGCCTGACCCCTCCACAGAGCTCCCACTGGCCCCTGCTCCTTATCTCTTTCCCACTAAGCTGATCCTCTCTGTGGGGGCATTTATCACCTCCAGAGCCATGGGGCTCCCCACTGTTCTGTGCTGTGGCTGAGTTCTGACCTCCCACAACCAGCTCCCTGGCGCATTCCCTCACCTGGAATGTCCCCTGCCCGCCAAGGTCCTGCCTCCCCCACAGAAATCTCACTTCTGGAACTGCCGACGTGAGCATTTCACTGCATACTGACCTCTGATGGCTGTGTGTGTGCTTCAGGATGTCCCCTCTTTCCCAGACGAGGGCTCCCACCTCTTCTCTGTGAGCCCTCCAGGCTCGGCTCTGGGCACCAGAAGCAGTTTCTGATCTGTGGACATGCTGGGAGGGAGCAGGCCAAGGAAGACCCCTTCTCCAGCCTCCCACAGTGCCATCCCAGCTATCGCTGTTTTTGTTCTAACCAAGCTGTACCTGACTTCATTAAAGAGACTTTCTCATAAGCAGCTGTGGCATTTCAGGGTGACCAAACACTGAGTCACCGTGACACTGGGTGCAGCCTGCATTTGTGGCTCTGACCAGGGACCCTGCTCACAGACCATGTTGTCTAACAGCTTTTCACCAGAAACCCCGTCTTTGGGGAAATGAAATGGAAATGGCAGAATTCTCCCTTCTAAGACCCATGATCTGGCAACGGGAGCCATGGCTTTTTTGAGTGACACCATCTCAGTGTTGTCGCTGGGCTGTCTGCCTCACATACTGCATCTGCCTCCTGTCGAATTTGGGGGGCCAGGTCGTCTGGGTTGACGGTGGGACAGCGAGGAGAAGAGGCTGCGAGGACACTGGAGCACACCTCCGTTCCCCACCGCGCTGGGGTCTGTGCCAAAGGGTCATGTGCATCTGTGTCAGAGAGCCCTTCTGCCACCAAACCAAGAGGAATTCTCTGAAAAAAAAGTTTGATCCATTCAAGTGTCTGACACATTCTATGTTAGTGACATTTACCTCTTCCTCAAGAACAAAAATCTTCATCAAAGAACACAAAAACTGACCCTAGTCAGTTTGCTCAATGGGTAGAGCATTGGCCTGCAGACCAAAGGGTCCCGGGTTCGATTCCGGACAAGGGCACGTATCTCGGTTGCAGGCTCCTCCCTGGCCCGGGCCCTGGTCGGGCGTGTCCGTGTGTTTCTTTCACATTGACGTTTCTCTCAGTCTTTTCCTCTCTCTTCCACTCTCTCTAAAAGCTCAATGGAAAGATATCCTCAGGGGAGGATTAACAAAAAAAACACGCACACACACACAAAAAATTATGTGTGTGACAACAAAAAGCTAAACAAAGCTCTTTTATACAATTTGATAAGAAATGTTATTTAGACTGCGTGTTCACCAGATGTACACGGCCTCGAAATAGCACCCCTAGTCTCCGGGCCCCGTCTGCAGGGACCCCATTTTCTGCAGGCCTTTCTGTCCTGGCCAGCAAGGAGCCTCCCTTCTCCCCTTAGGTGTCCCTCCCCCTTATTTGCAGGGGCCTTGCTTTCCTTATTCTGGTAAAATATTTATAATGTAAAACTAGCCATTTTAATGATTTCAAGTGTACAATTTAGTGGCATTGGTTCTTTTCACGTGATTGAGCAACTACCACCACTATCTATTTCCAAAACCTTTCATCACCCCAAACAAACTGTGTGCCCATGAAGCAATGACTTCCCATCCCCACCCCCACCCCTCATAACCTCAATCCTGCTTTCTCTGTGACGGTGTCTGTCGTTGATATCCCATCGAAGTGGAATCACACAGTAGTTGTCCTGCTGTGTCCGGCTTCTTTCACTCAGCGTAGTGTTCTCAAGCTCGCAGGGGCTTCCGGCCTGGGCTCCGGCGCTGGAGCAGCAGGTTTAGCAAATCCCCTTGGAGAGCCTCTGCATTCCGCCACCTGGGCCCTATCACTTGCTTCATCTCCAGCCCATCTCTTGGTGGTGATGGTGGAGGGCAGGCTTCGGCTAGTCCCAGTGTCGTTCGGACACTCAAGTCCCAGGGGGAACTTTGGCCTGGAGTCCTGGAGGCAGGAGCTGGAGGCCAGAGAACAGGTGACCAAAACTGTTTCCCCAGGGAGAGGGTGAAAGCAGGGTCAAGTGACTAAATGACTAAGTGAGATGGGTCCCAGCAGGTGGCTCCAGGACTTCAAGCTTGGTCACAGCAAAAGACATCCAACGCGGGTCCGGGACTGGGGAGAAGTGACAGGCTCTCTTTTAACCATGCTTGCTGTCTTCCTTGACTTATTCCTGCGCCATTTTCATCTGCCCTGTGTGCCACCCACAGGGCCACCTGAGATGCAGTGTCCATTGGCTGGATTGTCCATGGCAGCAGCCTTTGAAGAAGGCAGCTCAGCCAGAGATTTTAAGAGTTACCGAATATTCCTGCCCTTCAACCCATGAATTCCATTTCTTGGAATTTGTTTTAAAAAGAAAATGATCAGAAATTTGGAACAATACCCACACACAAATATGTTTCTTGCAGTGTTGTTTATAATCGCCAACAATAGGAAACAACATAAATAGTCATTCATAAGGGAATAACTTAAGGAAACTATGGTAAAATAGTACACAGCTATAAAGATTACATTTGTAGCCCTAACCAGTTTGGCTCAGTGGATAGAGTGTCGGCCTGCGGACTGAAAGGTCCCAGGTTCGATTCCGGTCAAGGGCATGTACCTTGGTTGCCGGCACATCCCCAGTAGGGAGTGTGCAGGAGGCAGCTGGTCGATGTTTCTCTCATCGATGTTTCTAACTCTCTATCCTTCTCCCTTCCTCTCTGTAAAAAAATCAATAAAAATATATTTTAAAAAAATTACATTTGTAAAGCAAAACAAGATTTTTATTTATTTTTGTTAATCCTCACCCAAGGATATTTTTCCATTGATTTTTAGGGAGAGTGGAAGAGAGAGGGAAAGACAGAGAGAATCATCGATGTGAGAGAAACACATCAATTGGTTGCCTCCTGCACACACCCCAACCAGGGCCTGGGCTGGGGAGGAGCCTGCAACCAGGGTATGTGCCCTTGACTGGAATCAAACCCATTGGTCCGCAGCTGACGCTCTATCCACTGTGCCAAACTCGACAGGGCCAAAACAAGATTTTTGATCGTGAAGGAAATGCTTATGACAAAATGTTAAACAAAAAAAAATTTTTTTAAAGCAAACTACAATTTTCTGTGTGCATTCTGATATCAAGGACATAAAGAAGAGAAATCACAGGGGGGAAAATAAACAGAAGCATATGCCAAGCTGCTTAGTGCAATTATGGGTTTTTTTTATTTTTTCTTTACATCTTTCCACACTTTGCAAATGCTCTACAAAAAGAACACACATTACTTTGATCTTTAGGACAACAAAGCAATAAATGGGAGGAACAATGTTCCATGTGATAAAGGAGGAACCAGAATTTTGGGTGTGGAGGCCCAGAGCTGTGAGCCATATGGTACCTGACAGTGCTTTTGGGGGATGCGGTGGGGGTAGGAGACGGGTTGGCGGGGGGAGGGTGGCATGTGTGCACCACGAAGAGAGCTGGCTTAGCTCGAGGTTGGAAACATAAATGCCTTCAAGGGCCTGGCCAGTATCATAACGGAGTGAAAGTGAACAATACAATAGGGAGTGGTGGGGACTGTGGCAAAATGGAGAGCTCACACCCTCTAAAAGCAGCGGCTGCTGCCCAGCTGCAGTGGTTGGTGTGGGAATATGGGCCCGGTGTGTCCAGACCTTCCGTTTTTCAAAGCCAAATATCCCTGAGTTTTTAAATGTGAACTCTCTTATTAAACACCGGCACCTAATTGAAAAATATTTTCAGTGGCATGCAGTCCGCATCTACGGGCCAGTCATGGTGGGCGAGCTGCCCAGGTGTGGCCTCTGGCCCGTTCTTTCCTTCTCACAGGCTGTGTTGAGTTCTCCATGGGGGTGACAGGGTGTGCTGCCCCGTGGCCCACAGCGCAGACTGAAAGGAGTTCCTTTTGTTCTTTCTGCCAGAAAACGAGCCTCCCTCTCCTCTGGTCTCTGGGATTATTGATTACAACATGCCCCTCACCTCCACATACCTGAAGCAGATGAAGTTGCGCGTGATGAATTCCCAGGAGCAGGTAAGTCTCCCGTCTCCCCTCACCCCCCCTGGAAGCGTCCTAACTTGCCTGGATGTGGCTGATCCTTCCCAAGATGTGGGGCCACCGCCTGTGTAAACACACTGGAAATCAAAGAGGCCCTTATCTGGTTATCTGGGCCGTGCCGGGGCTGAGAGGGGAGGGAAAGAATGTGCTCCTAGTTAAAGGGTCTGCTGGGCAGACAGCCCTGCTGGGTCTCCAGTGAAACCCAGGGAGCTCAGGCTTCACAAAACTTTCCCCGAGGGCAGGGCAGGGAGGGGGAGGCGCGAGCTGCAGACCTTGGCTCTTGGGTGGTTCTGTCTCTGCTCTGCCCTTTGTCTGCTACTCCTCTCCCCAGGGAGACGAGGGAGGAGGGGCCCTGCCTGCCAGCCTGTGGCCTCTGTCACTCTTGGGGCCCAGACAGGCCAGGAGGATGGGCCCTGGCGGGTGGCCCGAGTCAGATAAGGCCCTGGCTGTCCAAGACTCCCCGGCTGTGGATTGCCAAGGGCTGTCAGGCACCGTGGAAACAGGCTATTAAAAGAAAGCCACTCTTGCCTCCCTCCCCGCACAGTACACCTTCTAGCCCTTTGCAAAGCCAGTAGCCTGACTGTCTCTCAAAGGGGGGCAAGTGAGCGCCACCCCCTCCCTCCATCGCCGCCTCAAACCAGGGTCATAATCTCTCACCTCCAGCTTCAAGGGTTCTCGTCTGTTGTGACATCTGAACTCACCCTGTCTTTGTGGCCTGACCAGGGGAATGGGTTCTTTCATGGAAAGTCTGACGTCCAGCCCTGGGTGCATGCTGTCTCACTTACTGCTGGTCTCCTTGACAACCTGAGCACGTGCTGTCACGGGAGCGAAGGGGGCGAGGGGCTGATAGCTCCAAGGTGACATAGCAGGATGTGTCCTGGTAACGTCTGGGCCTGTGGCACCCAGTTTGAGGATTTGAGCTGGTTGGCTTGAACATACCAAGTCTGCACCCCCCTAAGGAGGAGGGATGGCGTGCCAACCATGATCAGCCCCTAAAGGTTGAATGAAATACGCTTCGCTCTGGATGGAAGAGCTGTTTGTGTCTCTGTGTCTCCAGTGTTTTCTTTCCTGAGAGTGTCTGTTCTGTGATGGTTGCATCCCTAAGAAATGTCCAGCAATCAAAGATAACGTCAATGGGGAAAGTGGCGTTGGGGTTTCATACTTGCAGAAATAACTTTGCCGTGGCGCTAGAACCAGCCTGTGGCCCCTGTCACTCTGTGGCCACCGCCAGGACCAGCAGTAGCCAGCATAGCCCACCTGCGATCCCTCATTAACGGATCCTGTTATATTTCATCTGGTTATACAAAGTCTTACCGTCTGGGGGGGATTAAGACTGTTGGCTAGATATATTAGTAAGGATTTGGGCCTTCAACAAATATTTATAGAGCCCTACTCTGTGACCTGGGATGAGCAAAGGCAGCACCATTCCTAGTTCTGATCTAGGGGGAGACAGACTCTAATGATAAAATCACACACAAATACCCAGCTCCTAGCAGGTAGCCATAAATAGTCGAGGGAGAGATTAATCAGGCATCACGGTGCAGCTGTAACAAGTGTCCTGCAGTGGGCACATGGTGCTCTGAGTACTTAGATGTGTGTGTGTGGGGCGGGGGGGGGGGGGGGGGGTGGGCAGGGGCAGGGAAGGTTTGCCTCAGAAAGTGCACGTGTGAGCTGAGATCACGACCTGAAGGGAACAGAGCGCTAGGCCTCAGCTTGTGCAAGGGCCCTGTGGCTCGCGGAAAGATAGCACCAGTGAGAATCTGAGGGCTGGTGAGGCTGGTGCAGAAGCTGTGAGGAGTTCTACTGCTAAACAAAGGAGAGAGCACAGTGTTGGGCACTTGGTGGATATCTGTGAACGAACTGAAGTTCCTGAAGTGAGATGGATAAATTGTCCCGGTGAGGTCTGGCTACTCCCAAAGGAAGGGAGGATTGTGGGAAGGCATTTTTCCCAGGGTGCTCTGAGAACCCAGCTGGGCTGAGGCTGAGCCTGCGGTGGCCTCTCCTTACAGTGGCGTTGACTGTGTCTTCCTCGCCTTCATTCTTAGCTTCCCAGATGGGGGCTCTCTGAAAGTAGTTATTTCTCCTGTGTGCTGCCGGAGATCAAAGGGGCAGACCCTCCCTGCACACCTGGCAGAGGAGCAGCATCCTAGGGCCTTTCATCTGTCAGTCTCCAGCACTCCGTGCACAGCAATGAGCTCTCAAGGCCTCAGCCTCTCGGGCAGCACCGTTATCCCTCTTTTATAGCCAGGCTCATAGCAAAACAAAAAATCACATTGCTCACCAGATTATTTATCTACAGCAGCAAGGAAGGGCCAAGGACCCAGAAGTCTTGGATTTTTCAGCTTGTAAAAATACACATATTTGAACTGATAGCTTCTTTCCTATAGCAAAGCCAGAACAGGCCTCCCCTGGGGGTGGGTGGATAGGCCCCTATTCGAACTCAGCCAGGGGACTGGCTCTGCTCTATCAAATCTCGCTTCTCAAGACCAGGCTCCAAAAGTAGTTTCATTCCTTGCCCATCAGTCTGAGCAGGACATGCAGAGGACACCTGGAGTGTTTGCAAATCAATCACGCAGGCTACATGGAAAATAAACCAAACCTAAACTCACTGGGAGCCAGGACAAATGATATTTTATTAATGCCGAACAAAGCTCTACATCTGAAAACTCTGGTGAAAAAAATCCCAATAATTCATCTTTCCCGTCCAAGAGACAATCAGTTAGGCAAGTAGAACATTTCCCTCGCTTTGCTTTGGGCAGACAGGGACAGGTGGTGGGGTTTCCTTGTGAGACGGACAGAATCACATGGCTTGTGCTCCGGTCGTGTCAGGTTAATGTGCTGGGAGATGGGGCCTTCTCCACGAGGGCGTTAGGTACAGTGAAAACCCAGCACAGCAATAGTCACACAAAGGAAACATGTTCTTCCTGAGTTCTGATTCAATGCGGCAGAAATTTATGGTGCCCTCAGTGTGCAAGGCATTTAGGGGTCAGCCTCCTCCCTCGCAGGACTTCCGTCCTAAGACACAGACCAGACCCCAGGAGCTGTCATTGAAGTGGCCACATGGAGCTGAAAATAAGAGAGTGTAGCCTGAGAAAAATCTTTTTTTTTTTTCATTTTTGTTCTTACTGCTGAAACTCTCATAAAGATACAAAACTGAAATTCACATTCAATTGTACTGATGACGAATGCATTTCTTATAGGGGCAGGATAGGAAGGGTTCTGTGACTGTAGACTTACTCCGAGCACTCTCTGATAAGAGGAGGGTCCAGGGAGGGGTGCAGGCAGCACTCACAGGGCAGGCCCACCAGCAAGCGCCAACCCCAGCAGCTGATCTCCCAAAGCCCTTTCAGAGCTGTCTGTGTGCGGACGCTCCGGGAGTGCTGGGCCTCTTCCTCACGTTGCCGCTGGTTTTGTTTTCTATCCCATTTGGGTTCCTTTCATACTCTCAAAACCATTAATTACACAAGTAATACACAGGTAATACCTTAGTAGAAGAATCAGTAGCCAAAAAAGCAAAAGCACGGTGATAAAAATCACCATCATCCCACCACTCAGATCACTGAATAGTTTGGTATCCACCCTTCCAGGCTGTTGAATAGAAAGGGGATTCTCCTGTATGCACCTTTTTTACAATCTGCTATGTTTCTCTGGTGCTTATTTTCCATGTTATTTGAAGTCTCTTTGACCTTCGGGCCTTGATGTTTCCACTTGTCAAATAAGCTGGTTATATAATTTTCCTGTCATTCCCTCACTTCTTCACCCATATCCACCCATCTATCCATCTATCCATCCATTGTGCACCTGAGCCAGGTGCCAAGGAGACAGTGGTGAATAGAGCCCTCTCTGCCTTGCCTGCTCTCACAGTTCAATGAGGGAGGCAAGGAGAAACAAAAGAAAGAGCTTAGAAGAGGAACAGACCAGGAACAAGGGAGCACGCAGGGTGGGTGCTGTTTCAAGCAGGAGGGTCATTAGAGGGGCACCTGTTCTGTGTGCAGTACTTTCCACACTTTGCCCTTCACCCTCACCATTCTTCAGGGTCATGTTATTGTCCTCATCTTACAGACGCCTTGGCTGAGGCTCCAAAAGGGTCTGCACTTGCTCAAGGTCACACAACCACTAATGTGAAGGGAAACTCAGATCTTTTCCATCCCTGAGCCCGTGCACCTGCCTGGGCCCCAAGCCCTGCTCCTCGCCCCACCTCCTGGAGGAGGATGCGCTCTTTAGGATCGAGTATTGCCCCAGGCGCTGGTGGAGGGAAATGTCCGAGGCAGCGATGCTAGCAGGGCAGGCTTTGTTCGCCCGGGGACGGGGACCACCTTAAATATATGGTGCCTAAGGAAATACGTGAAGAGGAATTTGACAGGGGCCAGGGTTGGGGTGGGGGTGGTCTTCCTTACCTCGTGAAGGCTCAGTTATCTGCAGAGGCACATCTGTAATTTGATATCCACACTATGGGTGACTTTATTCTGATTGTTCCTGAGATCCCGGTGTTTGGACCCGCGGTAGAAATCAGATCCAGACCCAGAAGGAGAGAGACAAATCATCTGTGCCTTCCCGGACACGCGCTTTCATTTTATAGAAGTGGAGGCTGAGACCCCAGAGGTGCAGCGACTTTCCCAGGGCGCCCAGAGTGGGAGGGCCGTCAGCACCTTCCTCCGCCTCCCCTCTCTCTCCCGTGCTCGGAGCAGCGCTAATGTCCCACTAATGGTTTTAATGGTTCTCCCAGCAGTGTGTGAAGTGGTGCACGGCTCCATTGTTTAAGCCCGCGTGATGGAGGCTCTTACTTGCTTCCATTAACCTCTGCCTCCCTCCGCCGCCTTGTGCTCCTGTCCCGGAGTTTTCCTTCGGTCCTGGAGGGTCCGGGAGGAGGGGCAGGACTCCTCCTTCCCTTGACATGTAAGTGGGGTCCGCGACTTTCCCAGGGCACCCAGGGGTCCTCCTCCTTTTTTCCGGGGGCCGTGTAGAGCATTACTGTTCTCCGCCAGGATTCCAACCCACCCACCTAAACCAAAGACCCTGGAGTCAGACTGACAGGACCGTTTCCACCAGCTGCCAGCTGTGTGACTTTGGGCAAACTGCTTCACCTCTCTGTGCTCCCCCCGCCCCTCAGTTATTTGAGAGTAATATAAACACCTACCCCTTAGAGTTATTTTAAGAGTTAATGACACAAAGCAAGCTCAGTGTTGAGTACAGTGCCAGGCATATTAGGAGCACAGAGGAAGTTTCAATGACCTCTACTACTATTGACAGTAATACTATTATGCAACCTTTGTTTAATAGACACGGTGAATGACCTCGAACAAGAAACCAGGGCCATAAAGAGGAATAAGACAGTGCAGTTGTTTCAATGAGCTCTTCTTAGTAGAAAGGACAAGGCAGCAGCCGTGAGCTATAACCAGGACAGAAAACAGAAACAGGAAGGGGCTAGGGACCTGCCAGGTGGCTCAGGGGACAGGCACTTACTTCCTATGAGATTCGAACAGTCAGAGAGGGTCCAGGTGAGGGAAGCTGAGAGGCAACAGCTCTGATGGACCTGGGCTGGGGAAGGCCAAGCCAGTTTGGTGAAAGAAGAAGGAAGAGGAAGAAGAAAGAGGAGGAGGAGGAGGAGACACAGCATGGGCCTTTCTTGGAAATGAGGCCATGAAACAGCCTTTCCTTAGTCAGCACAGGGGAGCCAGGAAGGGATTGGGCAGGAAAGGAGCACAATCGAGGACGGAGCCTTCTGAGTCTCCCATCTCTCTAAGTGGAGAAGGAAACAAGCCCACTCTGAATAGCTCTCCACATTCACTTTATTTTTAATTGTGGTAAAATAGATGTAACATAAAATTAACCATTTTAACCATTTTAAATGCACAGTCCAGTAGCATTAAGCACATTCGCAATGTTGTGCAACCATTACCACTATTTATTTCCAAAATTTTTTCATCACCCCCAACAGTAACTCTGAAACCATTAAGCAATGATTTTTCATTCTCCCCTTTCCTAGCCCATGGTAATCCCTGTTTTACTTTCTGTCTCTATAAATTTGACTCTCTAGGTCCCGCATATAAGTGGAATCATACATTTGTCTTTCTGTGTCTGGCTTATTTCACTTAATGCTTCCCAGGTTTATCTGTGCTATAGCACCTGACAGAACCACATTCTTTTCATGATTGAATAGTATTCCATTGTATGGACAGATCTCATTGTGTTTATCCATTCATTCCTTCATTGACAGACGGTTGGTTGTTTCTATTTTTTGGCTAACCACGTTCTCTTTCTTCTCAGTATCTTTTGGACCAAGTTGTGGGACAGGGAGAGTAAAGCGGGGTTCTGTTCCTTCTCCCTCTGAACCCGTACCCCTTTTTGTGGCTTTCTTTTCTCCTGAACACTTTCAACCTCCCTGCTGCTCGTTGGGGGAGAGCCCCAAGAAAATGGGCAGACCCACAGGAGAAACGCAGTTAATGGGTTTGACAGTCAAAGCCTGGCACTTACCTAAATGGTGCCTGACTCACAGGACGCGTACCTGTGGAGCCACCTTACCAGGGTGCTGACTCTGACACCAGACTTAGAACTCAATAGCGATGATGATTTTCTCTTTCCCCTTTCTCAGGCTGCCCTGCAGCTCAGGCAAGGTATGGACTCGGGGAAGAAATAGCAGAATGGAAATAGCCATGTCCCCACTTTGGCTCAGTGTGTGTAAAGCTTTGAAGGTCTCTTAAGAAAGCAGCGGTTCTGATGTCTTTCTTTAAAATTAGAGTAATCTCCATGAAATAAAAATAGAACGTAGGACTTCTAAATCACTGGAGAAAATAAAAGGAACAAAGGAAAATTGACCAGCCCGGCAAGAGTAATTAAATGGAGAAGTAAAAGAAGAAACAACCAAAAGAGACAATGAATTAAAAACATACGTAAGCTGCCCGGCTGGTGTGGCTCAGTGGTTGAGCATCGACCTATAAACCAGGAGGTCACAGGTTTGATTCCCAGTCAGGGCACATGCCCGGGTTGTGTGCTTGATGCCCATGTGGGGTGTGCAGGAGGCAACCGATCAATGATTCTCTCTCATCATTGATGTTTCTATCTCCCTCTCCCTCTTCCTTCCTCTCTGAAATCAATAAAAAGATAAACACTGATAAATTACAATAAGTGTCAATGGGTTAAATTTGACCAAACACTGACAAATTACAATAAGTGTCAATGGGTTAAATTTCATTACAGAGTGAAAACACTCAAATGTGTGCATTTTTTAATGGCAAAATTTATTTGGTATTTATAAAAGACATTTATTTTTTGTTAATTTTCACCTGAGGATATTTTTTTCCATTGATTTTTTTTTTTTTTTTTTTAGAGAGAAGGTAGAAAGGGTGGGAGGGGAAGAGAGAGAGAGGAGAGACACAGAGAGAAACATCAATGTGAGAGATACATCAATTGGTTGCCTCCTGCACACACCCCAACCTGGGCTGGGGATCGAACCTGCAACTCAGGTATGTGCCCTTGACTGGGAATCGAATCTGTGACCCTTTGCTGCACAGGCCGATGCTCTAACCACTGAGCCGTGCCTGCCAGGGTAAAAGACTTTTTTTTAATGGTTTTTTTTGTTGTTGTTAATCCTCACCTGAGGATATTTTTTCCCATTGATATTTTTAGAGAGAGTGGAAGTGACAGGGATGCGAGAGAGACACATCGATAAGTTGCCTCACAGACAGTGGCCGATGAAAGAACCCTTAACCCAGGTACATGCCCTTGACCGGGAATCAAACGCTCAACCCCTCGATGTGTGGGCCAGTGCTCCACCACTGAGCCATGCTGGCCAGGACAGGATACATTTTTAATGACACAAAAAGGAAGATGAAAAGATAAGAAAGAGAGGACAGTGCTATTAATGTCAAATAAGTAAATATTCAAGGCAAAAAGGGCATTAAATAGGGCAAGGAGAGATAGTTTATTTTGATCAAAGACATCATTTCCCATAAGATTTCAGAGCCTCTTGACCTGGGAGTTCTGCCACTTGGGGAAGTTGGGGCAGTGGTCCTGTTGAACATAAAGAGTGCCTTAGGCTTCACCCTGATTTTCACTGGGAAAATCATCATTGCTATCGAGTTCTAAATCTTTCATAGCCCTCAGCATCTTCCCCAGCACTGGTCTCTTCACCCTTTGTAATCTTTGCTACTGTCTTGCTATAGTCTCTTTTCTAGACCAGTGTCTTCAAACGTTGAGCACCTGTGTCTGCTCTCTAGAAATGTGCATGTGTGGACCCTGTGGAATTTGCGAGAAGGTGGGGTCTGCTGTCTTAGACACCTTGTCCCTCCCGCTCATCCTCTTCCCACCGCGGTATGCTGGGACCACGCTCTCTGTTCCCAGCCTTCTTCCTGATTCCTGATTCCTGGCCTTCGTCATCCGCTGCTGGCCTGCTTCTCTTGCTCCACCCAGCTCTCGCCTCCCTCCTCTTCAACACCCTCTCAGGCCTCCGGGATCAGCTGGTTACTTGTTATGTAGTTGAGCCTTGGGGGCCCAGCTTATTTCCATAAGAGCCCAAGAAAGGCCCTCACCAGTTTTCTCAGTGGTTAGAGCATCGGCCTGCAGACTGAAGGATCCCAGGTTCGATTCCAGTCAAGGGCATGTACCTTGGTTGCAGGCACATCCCCAGTAGGAGTTGTGCAGGAGGCAGCTGATCGATGTTTCTCTCTCATTGATGTTTCAAACTCTCTATCCCTCTCCCTTCCTCTCTGTAAAAAATCAATAAAATGTATTTTTTAAAAAGAGCCCAAGAAAGGCCTGAAATGCCACTGGTCCCATTTTCAAGATCTGAGAAGCTATAGCCCAAATCTTTTTCTGTTCAGTAAATTCCTGGCACTGCGGAAGGTTTGTGCTGTGGCAAGAAAAACAAAAAGCAACCAAAACACTGCCCTTGACCAAGGCTGCTTGGATTTCTCCGGGCAAAGAATAATCCTCGGAGCATCTTTGTTGTAAGAAGATTTGCGGGTGAGGTCGCTGCTCTCAGGTTGGCCTTGTGCCCCTCCCCATAACCCGGGGCAGTCGGCCCTCAGGAACAGCTTCTCAGGTAGCCCTTGGCCTTTTTTTTTTTTTGGCTTATTTGTATTCATTTTTATTTTCGTCAATGGAATACCCATTTTAAAAATCATATAAAAAACAGCAGACCCTGCCCTGGTCTTCCCACTTCAATTTCTGCTCTCCATTGACAGCTTCTTTTCCTTACCTTTCAGCCATTTCTTCTGGTGTTTTACCTCCTGTTTCTAAATAACACGCTCACACTGCTAGTTCTTGATTTTTCAATTTGGATTGTTTTGGTTGTTTAATTTCCTGCTGTGGGAGATCAGAATTTACACTCTTATGTCCTCTCATAAAAACACATATTATTTCTCCTTCCTCTATCCCTCAATATATCTATACCTCTCTATCTAGATAGATCACTATCATCATTTAAATGTATTGATTTTAGAGAGAGGGGGGGGAAAGAAGAGAGAGAGAGAGAGAGACATTGATTTATTGTTCCACTTATGCATTCATTGGTTGATTCTTGTATATGCCCTGACTGGGGATCAAACCCGCAACCTTGGTGTATCGGACAACGCTCTAACTGATTGAGCTACCCAGCCAGGGCATATCATTATTTATATTATTGTGACTGTGTATATATTTTTCATAGCTGAGCCAATTAGCATACTGTGATTACATTTCCTTTCTTTTGATTCCCTGGAGTTGGCCATGGCCTCTTTTTCTCAACCATAGCCGATGTTGTGTGTATGTCAGAGGGACCCTTACCCCTTGTTGTGTGTGTTGTCTTTTCTTTAATGTTCTCAGATTCATCAATTTTTTTTTTATTTAATGTCTTTTGCATTTGAGTCTTAAAAGGGCTAACTCCACTCCACCTCCATCCATTGTTTTTAATAACTAATGTTTTCTTTTAGTATTTTCATGTGTGATTTTTTCTTAATAGACTGGGGGTTTTGTTTAGAACAGTTTTAGATTTACAGAAAAATTAAGATAGTACAGAATTCTCATATTACCCAATCTCCCACAGTTTCCCCCATTATTAACATCTTACATTAGTATGATACATTTGTTACAACCAATGAACCAATAGTGTTACATTATTGTTAACTAAAGCCCATAGTTTATTTATATTTCCTTAGTTTTTACCTAATATCCTTTTTCTGTTCCAGTGCTATCTGGGATATAACATTACAGTTAGTTGTCATGTCTCCTTCGGCTCCTCTTGACTGTGACAATTTCTCAGACTTTCTTTGTTTTTGATGACTTTGACAGTTTTGAAGAGTACTGGTCAGGTATTTTCTAGAATTTGGGGATTTGTCTGATGTTATTCATAACACATAAAACTGGGTTCAGAGGTCATTAAGAGGAAGACCACAGACATAGTGTCACTTGTGCCATTTCATGTCAAGGGTTCCCACTGTCAGCGTGATCCATGGTGTTGGTGAGGGTCACACCTGGCTGCAATGTTTGTCGGGTTTCTTCACTGTAAAGTTACTCTTTCCCCTTCGCCATAATGTAGACTTCGGAAGGAAATCACTGTGTGCAGCCCACACCTCGGGTGTAGGGGATTATGCCTTCTTTCCTAAGGACGAAGTACCCACCTACATTATTTGGAATTCTTGTGCATGGGAGATTTTTCTCTCCTTCCTCATTTATACATTCAATCATTTATTTATATGGTTATTTATTTTCTGTTTTGGCTTATAATTCAATACTAGTTTATTCATTTTATTGCTTAAATTGTTTTAGCTTTGGCCATTGGGAGCTCTTTCAGGTGGCTCCTGTGGTATTTTGACAATGCCCTATTGCTTCTTGGGGAGTGTTTTTTTTAATAGGATTTCATTTTACTTTAATGTTTCTTTACTTTCTGGCACTACAATATGCTCCCTGCTCATCTTATATATTTCCTGCCCCAATCCTAGAATCAGTCGTATGTCCAAGGAGCTCTGGTTCCGTCAGTTGGAGAGTCATGTTAAAAACCAGGATCTGGGTGCTAGGTAAGCCTAGTGCTCCTGGGGTGTCCTTTCTTTTACACCCTCTCAGCTGACAGAGCAGAAAATAGATGTTTTTATTTTCCACATTTGACCTTTGATCCGTTTGGACCTTATTCTGGTATATTCTGAGATGCGGGTCCTGCTCTACCCTTTTATGTCAGCATCGTTTATTAGAGAATCTGTTTTCTCCCCGCTGATTGGAGATGCCGCCTTTAAAATTTACTACGTTTCCATCTGAAATAGAATCTACTTCTGTTCAGTCCTCAGTCGCTTTGCCTCTTCTTGTACCAGCTCCACACCGTCTTAAGCATTACGACTGATATGTGTTCATGTTTAGTAGAAATGGTTACCCTTTGGTGTCCTTCTTTCTTAAAGTTTTCCTGGCTTGAAAAAAAAAAGTTGTTTGGGGGGGGGGGGAATTGTTTAATGCCTAAAAATTTTTGCATCTTCTTCTTGGTGGGGGAAAAATACTGCAGAGACACTGTTGATCTTACCATATAAACAAGATACTTTTACGGCAGGCCTTTCTGTTCATGAAAAAAATAAAATAAAATAAGGGGAGGGAGGCCAGGAGCCAGTGTTGGAATCTGGGGGCTATAAATATTGACAGCCCCTGCTCCCACCCTCCTAAAGATGGTGTCAGGAAAAACGGGGCATTTCTAAACTTGAGAGGGAATGTTTTCTTGGAAACCTCTGTTTTGAGGAGACAAGAGGGGAGTGTAAAACCCATTGTCAAACATCTTTATGAGGCATTCATTTAGTGATCAATATATATTTTTGAGAATCTTCAGGTGCTTTCTGGAAACTTGCTGCAGCTTCAAAACACACAAAGAAAATGAGCGTTGCCAGGGCAGCCTGGGCTTGGAGAGGTCTGTGTCTCTTCTTTCTTCCTGCTTCCCTGAAGCCGTGTGGGGGGGAAAAGCAGAAAACAATTGACATCCTGTCTCGAAAGCTGGTTGCGGGATGGAGTTAGTAGATACCTCAAACCTAAACAGCTCCTGCTCTCCACCAGCATCTAAAGGCTCATCCCCTTCCAGGCCGCCGACATCGCCCCGCCCGCTACATGCAAGGATGCCGATGTGGCCTTTCAACTTCATTATCCAGGGAAAAAACGCACGCAGTGCCCATGATTTACTGGTGCAGCAGGAGAGCTGCCTGGTGCCATGAGCAAAATCCTGCACGCAGGGCTGGCCTTGGCTTTATTTGCATCGAGGGAGAAGCCAGGAGCAAGGTCAGGAGCTGCTACCTGGGCCTCCATAAATGGGAGGCGGCAGCTCTCCTCAGATCTCTCACTGTCCACACCCCCGCGAGGCACCCCGGGCAGCGGACTCCCTGCTCCGTCCCTCAGGATAAGAGGCATCTCTCTGGTCTGACCGGGAAGGGGTGGCTTGAAACAGCCAGATGGGCACTGAACCTATTGCTGACCCTGGGACCCCCCAACTCTGGGCCTGGCCTGAGACCCAGAGGGGCCTTAGTGTGCTGTGGCTAAGTCCTGTTTTTGTTGTTGTTTTTAATAACGAATCTCCTAATTCCAGTTTCCAGAATGTCGCCTTCATCTGGAGAAGTGGGATGTTAGGACAGGGTGCTTTTTCCAGCCCTCCCTGACTTCTGTCACATTTTTTTGAGGAGGAGGCTCTTGGTGGCTTTGTCGAGACTTAAGCTCTGAAACACCAGCTGCTTGGCTGCTGGCGGCTGAGCATTTATAACAGTTGTGGCTTTTGACCAGGGTCTGGACCCACCCTCACTCTGTCAGTCTGATGGTTCCTTCTCGTGTGGGGCCAAGCAGTTCCCAGCCCCCAGCAAGGAGCTGCTGCAGGAGGCCTGACCCCCCTGGGTGGGTGGGTGGGCTGGGGCTTTGTAACCAGACCTGGAGGATGCAGGAGGGTTTCAGACACTTCAGCAGCTGACGTCTGGAGATCAATTAGAGATAATGGCTTTGGGTGGACTGAAGAAGCACCGCCAAGACTTTTCCTGGTTATGATTGTGTTTACCTCGTTAGCAGGCCTTAGGTCTCTCTCTCTCTCTCTCTCTCTCTCTCTCTCTCTCTCTCTCTCTCTCTCTCTCTGGGACAGCATGATGTTGTGCTGTGAATTTGTGCTGCTGGCTGCATTGTTTTTGCTCAAGTGTGACCAGTCGTGGATCCCCAGTGGGCTGGTAGCTCCCCCACCTCCGCTCAGGAGAAGACAGGCTCGCGCTTCCTCTCACAGCCCGCCAGGCCCTTGTCCTTCCTGTGACCCAGTGTTTGTATAGTTTAAAAAAATTTTTCTTCCTTCATTCATTCAAAAATCATTTAAGTTCCTACGATGTCCTGGATACTGTTCTAAGCACTGAGGATTCATCAGTGAATGAGACAGATACGAGAGCCTACTCCCGGGGAGCTTACAGTCAATCAGAAAAAAATACACAAAAGTGAGGAGTTTGGGGCAGAGAATTAAAACAGGGGCAGGTGATAGACTGTACCTCTGGGCGAGAAGGCCTCTCTGAAGAGATGGTATTGAACCTAAACTTGAATAAGTGGCAGGCCCTATGGCCATGAAGGGGAAAGGGCTTTCCAGGTGGAAGAGGCGGTGAGTGCAAAGGCCCTGGGGCAGGAACAAGGGGGCTAAGACCAGGGAGGGAGCGAGGGAGCGGCATGCTTGGGATAAGTGAGCAATCTGCAGAGGACAGTGCTCGCAGGGGCTGCCGGCTGGGCGCAGAGTTTGTTCTGTGCACCGTGACGCCTCAGGGTGCATCGCCCTCTGACACAGGACAGCAGGTGCTTGACCGGGGGTGATCCAAGTGGAGACGAGCACCCAAGAGGGAGTGAAGTGACTCTGGTTGTGGGTGTGGCCCTGCCCCTGACCAGCTGTCTAACTTTCGTTTCTCCGTGCTGCAGCTTCCCTGTTAGTAGAACAGCAGGTTTGGGCCAGGCTCCAATGGTTTACAAAGTTTGCTTTTTGCCAGAGGAACTCCTTTCTTCAGGGAAACTCTTCAGTGGAGGAACTCCAGTGTATCAGGGGGCAGCACCAGGCGGGCATGTCACTGGCAAACGCTGGGGAAGGGGACCGGAGCTCTGCCCACCTGTCCCTCCCGTCCTCGGCAGCCGCTCTCCACCTTTCCTGCAACCCAGTAACGTGGCCTGGCTAGCCCTGAGCTTTGGACTGGGGCACAGAAGACAGCCAGGGAGAGAGGCTCAGCCCAGCGCAGCCACAAGCCTGGGCACTCCTCTCTCTCCTGCAGTCTTTGCCTTGGCAGAAATGAGTCACAGGCCCCATGCCTTGCTAGGCCCAGGGTCATTTTAAGCCTTGGATGTTTGGAGTGGCTTCAGATGCCTCAAGGAAAAAAAAAAAAGGCTTGAAACAGAAGATACTGTTTAACTGGAACACTGCTGTAGCTCCGGAAGTGCCCAGGCAGGCACACCTGTGCACCAGCCTTGACACCTTCCCCCCTGCAGAGGCCATAGGTAACGGACGTCAGTGCCCGTCTTCCCCAAGAACCACCGTACGCACAACAGGAGCCCGGACACAGCCCCCTCCCAGTCTCTCTGAGAAGTGGACACTGTAGAGAAAAGGCCCCCTGGAGTGGGGGAGTGGGGGCTCTTGCTACCCAGTTCATCCACAAACAGGAGCACTGTGATTCCGTCAGGGATGCTTTTGATTAAAAAGTACAAAAGTCTAGCTGACTGTATAGCAAAACATGAAGTTTTTTACTCCTGAAACGAGAATGGAGGGGCCACTGGTGGTCCTAATGTTGGCAATGTTGAGTTGGTGTCCCTGTGATATTGTTGACCTTCCTGTTGGTTACAAGTTGGCTGCTGTTTCTCCACATTCAAGGTGAGGGAAGGTGGGAAGGGGTGGTGTAAGCTTAGTCCAGCAAAGCAAAAGCTTCCCCAGAAAATTGCCGGTAGACTTTTGTTGACATCTCATTGGCCAGACCAGCTACAAGGGAGGCTGGGAAAGAAAGAATTGATTTCCCTTCCTAAGCATACATCATAAAGCACTCTAACTTTTCCTGTTTTTAGGTTTTCAATAAATGGAATCATACTATTAAAAAAAAAAAAAGGATTGCATTTCCCCACTCTGTAGTTAAGAAAGGAAAGGGAGAGGCGTTGAGTCTCGGTAGCAGGTAGGTTAGTTCACAGTCTCTGCTGTGGCCTAGGCACCCTGAACGGAGTTTGACAGTGCCTTTCGGTGCTAGGTTGCCAAGGCACCACAGTACACACCCGGTGCCCGGACGCAGCAGGGGAACAGGATAGCGAGGGAAGGAAACAGCGAGGAAGCGAGGAGGAAGGAGAAGAGAGGAGAGGGAGGCCCGGAGGAGAGCTGGGACAGTTGTGGAGGGGCTTCTGTGTGTCAGCTCCCTCCCAGGGAACATGGGGAAACCGAGGCTCGGTTTCAGAGAGCTTCAGTAACTTGTCCAAGGCCATAGTTAACGCTGTCCTTTCCCAAGGGAAGGGGAGGAAGAAGAGAAAGGAAAAGGAAAGTGCTAGTGAGGGTAGGGACAGGCCAAGGCCGCAGCGGAACCAGCACCACCAGCTTCACGGGCAGGCCCAGGTCAGCTGATCTCACCACCACAGTCCCTGCCCCCGGGTCAGGCCCCCGCACATGGTAGGGGCCCAATCAATGTTTGTTGACTAATGTCTATAGTATTGGTTACTTATTTCCCACATTATCATCATCATGAATGATAACTGAGTTGTAGGCAGGTGCTCTGTGCTGGGCACCGGTCCAGCTCGCTGCAGGCATTACTGCATTTGTGCCTCAGGGCAGCCTGAGAAACAAGTCCCTGTTGTTGTCCCCCATTTTAGAGATGAGGAAAACCAAGGCTCAGAGCAGTTACTGTCACCTACCTGCCTGAGGCCACACTGAGGAAAGGCCTGAATGCAAACAAAACACATCCCCCGCCGCCTGCCCCGCTACTCTGCTCCCCCTCCCTAGATGCTGGCCAGCAACCACAGGACTCCGGCCACCAGAAAGGTCTCTGAGCAGCAGCTCTGGCCCCAGAACCCTTGGCTGTTACCCACCCACCCTTGTGGGCTCTGTCATGACGGGATTTCAGCCGAAACAGGAAGCGCTGCCTCTCTCTCTCTCTCTCTCTCTCTCTCTCTCTCTCTCTCTCTCTCTCTCGCTGCTCCCATTTCCCAGAGAGCCTTCCTGGGAGCAGCAGGTTAAGTTAGCATCTCACAGCCTGCAGAGGGGCCCTCTCCCGTCCCCAGGCACCTGCCGAGGAGCCAGCTGGAGTTTCAGCCCAGCAGACGCTCCGGGCCCAGCCTCTTCAGGGGTTGCCTGGAGAAGCCTCGGGTCCAGCAGAGGCTGAAGGCCTCCAGCAGCCCCAGGCCACTCCCAGCTCCCAGCCTGAGGGAAACCGCTGGCTGCACTGTGGGCCCAGCCGTGCTGGTGGCTTCCTCTTTCTGCTCTGCTGGAGGTCGTGAGGTGCAGCGTCACAGTCGGCTCGGTGGCCCCACCTCAGCAGGGCCCACCACGTGCTCTGGAGACCCACACACCCCTGTGCCATCCCCCCAGGGCCTCTAGCTTCCAGCGCAGTGACTGCGGGCATGTCCCCTCAGTGCCTGTATCCTCACTATTGGGTGACAGGATGAGCCATTTCTTCTCCCTCACGAGCCCCTACTCTTCAGATGTAAAAAGGCAGTCAATACCAACCTTGTTATTTGCCTGATTAAAGAAGGGAACCTGTACCACCATCCGGCACGGGGGCCGGTGTCGAGTTGGTCGCAGTTAATTGTTATGCCGAGCTCTAAGCGGTTCAGCCATGGTAACTGCCTTGGCTTTTTCCTCTTTTTCAAACTTCTATTGACGTATAACACACATACAGAAGAGAGCACATATCACCAAGTGGACACTCAGTAAATTTTTACCAACGGAATCCACCTCCTGTGGCCAATTCTCAGAGCAAGAGATAGGCAGTGATGGCGAACCTATGACACGCGTGTCAGAGGTGACACTCGAACTCATATTTTGGTTGATTTTTCTTTGTTAAATGGCATTTAAATATATAAAATAAATATAAAAAATATAAGTCTTTGTTTTACTATGGTTGCAAAGATCAAAAAATTTCTATATGTGACAGGGCACCAGAGTTAAGTTAGGGTTTTTCAAAATGCTGACACGCCGAGCTCAAAAGGTTCGCCATCACTGAGATAGAGCATTGCCAGCGCCTCGAAGACCCTTTGTGCCCCTTCCAGTCACTGCCCCAGCGGGGGCGGCCACCGTCCTGGCCTCGAACAGCATGGATGGGTTTGCCTGTTCTAGAACTTGATACAGAAAGAATCCTGTGGCATGTGCTCTGCTGCTCATGAGCAGACGTTTGTGAGAGTCATCTGTGCCGAGGCGTGCAGTCGTAGTCCACAGTGTCGATGTCCCACGTTGTCCCTTCTCTGTTGGGAGGCAGTTGGGGCCACCGTGAATGCTGCTGCTGGGACCATTCTAGATGTGTTCTCGTTTCTGTTGTGCGCACACCCAGGAATGGACGTGCCAGGTTGTGTCTGGTCTTGGATTTTGGGCTGAGCCTCTCCAAAGGTGCTAGGAAGGAAGGAAGAGAGAAGAGGGTGCATGCTCTGTGGGAGTTACAAGCATGGCCCACGGTGAGGATGGTCTGCGTAACTCAGAGTTCTGTCACAGACCTCAGGGCAGTGGGCAAGACAGGCTCCTGCGCCAGGCAGGGATGAGTTCCTGCTGTGTGGATGCCTGCCACGAGGGACTCTGCCGTCTAGGAGCCTGTCTCAGCCCCTGAGAGCTCGCTTCCAGTTGGAGAAATGAGATGTCACGCAGGGACGGGAAGTGCCACAGTGGGTCGACTGACAGAGCCGTCACCAGAGCCAGCTGGGCTGTCTGTGAGATTGACATTCTGAGTTCAGGGGCCTAGATTTGGCAAGGGTGGAGGGTGTCTTTGCCAACTACCCAAAGCATCTTCCCACCTCGTGAATGCCCGTGCATCCTTCGGTGCCCAACTTAAGTGTCACCTGCTCAGTGGAGCCCTCCAGTATCCACTATGTCCTTCTCACATGCTGGGTACTTCATTCTTAGCAGGTCCCACAATTGTCAAGTACAAACTGAATATATATCCTATGACCAGAAACTGTGTGGTCATTTGTTTAATCTGTCTTTCCTGCTGGCCTGCAGGCTCCAAGTGGGCAGACCTGCACCTGGATTATCATTGCTGTGTTAGTCATACTTATGGTAGTGGGTTTATGTGTATCTGTGGAAAGAACATGGGCCTGAAAGCATGCATGATGAAAGGTATGGACATGGGTGATTGAAGGGCAGAAGACGGTGAGTCCGTCTGAAGCACATTCACCGTTTGGAACAGGCTGTATGGCCAGCAGAGCTGTGGAAGGCCTCGAACACCAGGCCAGAGAACTCTCATTTGATTTTGCCAGCAGCTCAGAGCTGTTGAAGGTTTTGGAGTAGAGAGTGAAATGGAGAGATTAATTGATGACTTTTTCTTTTCTTTTTTTAAAATATATTTTATTGATTTTCCACAGAGAAGAAGGGAGAGGGATAGAGAATTAGAAACATCAATGAGAGAAGAGAGATTGATCAGCTGCCTCCTGCACGCCCCCCAGTGGGGATGTGCCCACAACCAAGATACATGCCCTTGACCGGAATCGAACCTGGGACCCCTGAGTCCGCAGGCCGACGCTCTATCCACTGAGCCAAACCGGTTCGGCAATTGATGACATTTTCAAGTAACACATTCCTGAAAAGATTGATGAAACTAATTTTGACCTTTGTTGTGGTTGTTAGGAAAGTACACTTCAACAAGTCAGGCTCTTTTAGTTATATTCATCATGGGAAATTATCTAAATAGAGAAGGAATGAGGAAAGAGTACTAGTGTCTCCTAGATTTCAGCAAAGGTGTCAAACTTACTATGAGGTTGCAGCCACCTGTGCAAAAATTGGCAAATGTGAAGAATAAATGGATGAGCTGAGCTACAACGCAACCCGCAGATCAAGGAGTGTGAATTCAGGCACCTGGGAGCTGTAGCGCTTCTGTCCGTGCTCCTCTTTCTGCCTGAATACCCTCCCCACTGTGCCACCTGTCACATCCCTCCTGCCTTCTTTTGGTTCTGAGTAGATGTCACCTCTTCCAGAACCCGCCCGCCCCCTCCTTACTTAACCTCTCAGGCGGTTAATTCTGCATAATTGTGCATCTCTGCTATGGCATGGGTTTAATTGTCTTTATAATGCTGGGGGCAGGGACAGTTCACGGGGGTAGAGGTGCTAGCCCCACCATATATTAAAATATATTCTAGAGCTATAATATTGGGACAGGAATAGACAGATCAATAGAATAGAATAGACAATTCCAAAAATAATGGAAAATTAATGTACTGTAAAGATGGCATTTCCAATCAGTGGATGAGTTATTTAAAATGATGGTATTGGGACAACTTGGATAGCCATTAAAAAAAAATAAGCTAGATCTTCACCTCACTACTTATATGGAGATAAATTACAGATGGAATAAATATTTAACTGTAATGCAGCTATAAATGCTCTAGAAGAAAATATGAGTGAATTACTTTTATAATCTTGAAGTGGAAAAAAAAACACACCTTTGTTTTGACCTGAAACCCTAAAGCCCTAAAGGGAAAATAAAATTAATGGGATAATATAAAATTTTCATATGGCAAAAAAATCCTTTCATAAAGAAAGTAAAAGGACAATGAAAAGAAAACATATTTGTAAACTATATGACAAAGGATTAATTTCATTTTCCCAAGACTTCTTACAAAAAAAAAAAAACAACCACCAACCCAAGTAGAGAAATAGACAAAGAATATGAACAAGTTGTTCTTAAAAAAGAAAAGAAACGAAATACAAGTGACCAATAAACACGATACACATAAACATATGCTCACGAACCAAAGGAAAATAAGAGATGCCATGTTTCACCTTTCAGACTGGCAAAGATAGAAAGGATTACTAAGTGCTGACAAGTGTGTAGTGAAATGAGAACTGCCAGATATTGCTGGTGGCTGCGTGAACTGGCACAGCATTTGTGGAGGGGGATGTGGCCATGATTGTGAAAAGTTAGAATCTGGTGATGATAACAGCTCCCATTTACCAAGCACTCCCTCTGGGGAGAAGATCAAGCTGTATTTTATGACCTAACCTCAGACGTCATACCCCCTCCTTTTCATACTCTCCCCTGGTTTCACGGCCCTATTCGTTCTGACAGCTCTAAAGTGTGACACCAGGAAGTGAGGATCATCTGGGCCATCGTGGAGGCTGGCTACCATGGTTTCTAATTTCAAAGGGGACATTTTGGTATCAAATACTACATTAAACACACTATCTTATTATTTACTTTGTAGATGAGGAAACGGAGGCTTAGAGAGATTTACATATGCTGCCCAAGGTCACTTGTCTAGTGTGAGGACCAGAATTTGAACCAGTCCCATTAGGCTAGATTATTTCTAGACTCTTGGCTAGACCTCCTTACTGGTCTCCCCACTGCCACTCTTGCTTCCTTATAATCCCACTCCTCTGATCTAAAAACATAATTCAGATTGCCTCATTTCCTTACTCTTAGAATAAAATCCACACACCTCACAGTGGTGTACAAGGCTCTGGGTGCTTGGCCCCGCATGCCTTCTCACTCTCATCTCCTCCTCCCCTCCCCGTGGCCCACTCTGCTGTAGCCACATTGGTCATCTTTCTATTCCTCAAACATTTTAAGCCCCTTCCCACCTCAGAGCCTTTGCACCAGCTGTTCCCTCTGCCTGAAAGACTGTGCCCCATGTCTTCACCCAGCTGTCAACTTCCGCCATCCCAGGGTCAGGGCACTTGTTGGCTTTCTCCTAGAAGGGGCCTTCCCTGACCACTCAGCCCAGAGCCCACACTTGTCTCCCTCCTCAACCCCTGTCTCCACTCCACCCCTCCTGTCTCTCCTTCAACTGTCTCCACCTCAATCCTTATGTCCAGGATCCAACCAAGATTCAAACTTTGCATTTAGGTGCTATTTCTCTTTAGTCTCATAATTTAGAACAGTCAAGTTCATAACAGTGGATCTTTTGAAGAGTTCAGGACAGATCCAGGTTATGATCAGATCCAGATGGAGCATTTTGGGGGAGAACACAACATAGGTGATGCTGTATCCTCTTATTGCATTTCTTCAGGAGGTGAGCACATCGCATCAGGTGACCCCACTTTCCTGTTTGATTGCTCAGTTGGGGCATGTCTGGCAGATCTTTCCGTTGTGCAGGTACATGTTTCCTTCTGTCATTAATAAGTAGTTTGTTGGATAAATGTGTTTTTAAAATATATATTTTTATTGATTTCAGAGAGAGGAAGGGAGAGGGAGAGAGAGAGAGAAACATCAATGATGAGAGAGAACCATTGATCGGCTACCTCCTGCACGCCCCCTCCTGGGGATTGAGCCCTACACCCGGGCATGTGCCCTGACCCAGAATTGAACCTTGGGTGGACGCTCAACCACTGAGCAACACCAGCTGGGCATAAATGGGTTTGTTAATGCTTTGAGATGCGTAAACAGCATCTGCTCTGGTCACATTAAGATTCCCAATTATAACAACCCCCTGGTTCCATGGCTAGGTCCCCACTTGTGGAGCAGGCCCATGTCATATAGGAAACTGTAAGGAAAGGTTGCTGCTAAGAAACACCATAGAGCAAATGCCCCACCAACTGTTCCTTTACAGAAGTACCCACCATTTGCAGAGCCTGGAGGAGACATGAAGGCAGTTCTGCCCCGATGGGCAGGAGGGAACCGCCTTCTCTGCCGGGGTCTCCCAGCCGACTGGGACACATCATTGCGGGAATCAGTGGTCAAAAAACTAGGTCACGCCATTCCTTGTTAGGACGCACGCACGCTGTGGCCACTTTAAGGATGGGGGGAGTTGGCCAGAGGCACAAGGACGCCGGAAACAACCTGCACAAGGTTACTCAAGGAGTGGCAGCTCCTGCGGGTTTCTGCAGCTCCAGCACACACAGAACCTGTCCAATTCCCGGTGCCGCTCAGCAGCCAGGTTAGCCCAGGGCTCCCAACTGCTTTCTGTGGGTCGAGCGAGGCCGGGGCTGTTTTATCTCAGGGATGGTAAATGAGTTCACATTTCATGCTTAGAGAAAATCACTGCTCTGCCCTCCTGGGCAGTACTATCTCTCTTTTATTAGTCAGAGAAGAAGTGGGTTATCTGGGTTCAATTCCACCTTTGAACCTCAGTTGGATTTGGCTTTATATTTCAAGCCCAGATGTCCACCACCACTGTGAAATAGTGACTCAGGCCAGGAGAAGTCAAAGGTCTCTGAAAATGTGGTGGGAAGAGATGGGAAATCCTGGGCCTGAATCATCTCCTTTTCAGAGTGAAGAAGGACCGCCCCTGTATTGGAAATGTTCACATGTCCCTGGGTGAACTGAGTTGTGGCCACTAATTCTAAAAATCATTATTGGTCACCCACATGTGTGGCCGTTCAGGTAATGAAGTCTCCAAACTGTCCCCCACCACGGAGGATGTGAAGTAAAAATCTCACAGAGAAACGGGAAAGAGTGAATTTGTTTGAGCACACATTTGATTTCAGGGATGAAAGGTGCTAATGAGTAACATGTGAGGTGTATATTGACAGTAAAATCTTCAGCATGTGCGGAAGTCAGTCTGTGCTTTAATTCGATGTGTTGTCATCCTTTCATTTTTCTATTGAGCCCTGAACCTGTGGTGGTGTACTTCCAACCTATAGAGGGAGCCTTGTTTTCCTCGGATTGTTCACAATGCAAAGCTTTCAGTGGAAGAAAGAAAAAGGCTTTTTACAAAAAAAAAAAAAAAAAAAGTTGGAAGGTTAAAGGCAGTCTGTTTCAAAATTGCGAACAGTCGCGGTGGCTGTCTCGTTTTCTCTTTGTTGTTCCCACCGTGAATGAGTGGTAGCGAACAGTCAGTAGAAATTGTCCTTCCTTTCCGGATGCGCCCGGAGGAACCGGGAGGTGGGGTCGTTACTGGTTTTTGTTTTGGTGTTTGGCCATTTCCCCACAGAATTCCACGAGAGCAGCACTCCATCCCTGTTGAAGCACAAGATTTTCCCGAAGGCTGGTCTGATGTAAAGGAGGGTGTGAATTTGGGGATGTGGGCACCTGCCCGTGACCCACCTTCTCTGTCGGCTCTAATTCTGCTGTTTGGGGACGAGCGTGTTGCTTCAGGCTGAATCTGAGGTGGCTCGGAGATGCAGCCCCCCACCCCTCCACCCCCACCCCCACCCCGCGACGCCCCATACCGCCTTCCCCAGCACCCTAGGCTGATGCGGTCTGTCTGCGCGGAGGACAGCGTCTCGGAGCCGCGTGGGTCTTCCCCCTCCGGCGATGCCGTGTCTCCTATGAATCCCTGCACAGTGCGCGCCTAGGTCTGGGATAGAGCTGCATTTTTGATGTATCCCATTAGTTTACGAGTTGACTTAGCTAGCGCTCGGGCCAATTTGGCACTTGTGTCGAGGTATTACAATGCCCGAAGGAGGTACTGGGGTCATCAGTTGTGTCCCTCGGGAGTTTGAAGGTTTGGTTCGGAAGGTGATCCAACTTGAATTTTAGAACCTGCTGGGTAAGAAGGGGCGCAGGGGTGTGGTAAATAAATTGGGTGGATATTTTTTTATTTAAATATTAAG
>NW_005871108.1:2802947-2813725 GCF_000147115.1 Myotis lucifugus | reverse complement strand
AAGAGGCAGAGATGTTTCCAAGGTGCGTGGAAGTTAGGGTGTAGTGGGAATTTCCGTGCAAGTCTTACTTTCAAATCGAAAACACTCCACATTGGTAAAGCATCTGCCTTGCAGAGAAATGATAAGTAACGTTCGATCGAGAAGGATTTATCAGTTTACTACTCATATGGGATGAGATAATGAAGATAAATACTCATAATGTCCAGTTTCCAAGATGCAAGGTCAAAAAACTCAAAATGGTTCACCCGAATAATGGGCAGTTAAGTCAGGCGTTATCAGAGGTCTTGCGCGGTTCGAGCACATGAACAGAGCTCTGCATAATCGGTACACTCCGGGCGCAATTCTCTCTCGTACTGCGCGCGCCGCCGGTCTTGTGGGGCGGTGATTGTGCGCGCCGCGCAGCGGTTTTTGTGCGGCCGCCACACCGTTTGCAGCGAGCTGGGCGCCGCGTCCCGTGAACGAAGGCGCTATCAGGCGGCGGGGCGGGGGCCGGGCTCGGGGGGCCGCCGCCGCCGCCGCGGCGAGAAGGGAAGTGGACTGTGTTTGGGGATGTGAGGACGGGAAGCATCGAGCGGCAGGGAGGGGCGCCCTGCCTGGGCGCGGGGAGTTGAGTCGAGGTTTGCAGAGTTGAGCCCACTTGGGCAGGCCCCTGTGCCTGCTCGGAGCGAGCGGACCGGTGCCCCGCTCAGGTGGACGGTGGGAGCGGAGGCCGGGGGCGTCGGCCACCTTTCGTGAAGGGGCAGTTCCTTCATGAAGGGTGCACATGGGTCGGGGGCAGCTGTCCGGAGTGAGGGCGCGCGTCCGGATTAAGTTAGGTTTACACCGCGCTCGCCACCGGGCGCTTGCCACCTAGTCCTCCAGGGCCCGACACTTTGACGGGGGGCGGGGTGGAGAGTGCCATTCGCATTTTTATTCCAGCCGTTCGGGGTCCGAAGTGACACCCCCCCTCCCACTCCCACCTGGAGCTGCGTTTGCCTGAGTCTGGTCGCCCCTACCGGGCGGCGCTTCCTGGGGGAAGTCCTCATTAAGCGTCGCTAATTAGCATTATTCCTGGAGAAAGGTTAAGGTTAGACTGTCCTTCCCCTTCTCGGGAGGCCTACCCCCCTCCCGATTCCCCTCTCTCCTTCCTCCCCAAGAACACAAAAGCAAAAAAGAAAGTGTGAAGAGGCGGAGATCAATGGAGAAGCCACAAACCCATTAATTCAAATGGAATCCCCCCCCCTCTAAAAACATTGATTTTTCTTTCTGTCTGCCATGAGGGGAGATTAATAACCTCCTGATTTCACCTGAAATGGTGTTTGGACTCTGTGATTTCCTTCTCTTTCTGAGAAGGATTGTGGCTTGAAATAGATTCTCCCTTGAGATAAAGCCCTACTTATCCCAGAATCAGCTGGAAACCCCAGCCTGGGCCCCACCAGGTGGGGCTTGAGACAGGGAGAGGGGTGGGGGGCTCGAACAACTCTGGGAGAGCCATCTGTGGATGGGACGAGGGGCCCCATCTTGCCTCTGCTTCTGGGCTGTAGGCTGTGGGGGGAAAGGCCTGTTTATGACCCAGGCCCCAGTGGTAGTTTAACCCCCAGGTAGTAAATCACCCCATCATTGGAAAACCATTAGGGCCTAAATGTGTCCTCGAATACTATCAAGCTCCTGTCCAATCCCAGCTCGGGCTGGGCTTATTTTATAGAGGAGGGTTGCAAGACAGCTCCTCTCCCCACACCCACTGCACCAAGGCTGGGTGATGCCCGTTGAGTACCTTCCTGCGTCTGAAGCTGGGAGCAGAGCACCCCAGGACTTTCCCAGCTGAGAAGGCTGACTTTGGGGAACTTATCCAGCCTGGGCCACCCTGGGGCTATGTGGAGCTGGACTGCCCCTGAAGTTGCTCAAGAACTTTTTTGTCCTGTCTGGGCCCTTTTCTTGGAAAGAAACTCCTAAAGGGCATTGTGTCAGAGTGGTTCCTCTCCAGCCCTCCTTTTGGCTGGATGAACCCTGTCTGCTAAAGCCCATCTCTCCAGCCTCCATTTAAAGAGACCCCTGTTCATGGCAGGCCCTCGTGGTGAGGAGTGCTGGGAAAACAGCCAGTTGCCTTTGCTTGGGGAACAAAAGCCTGTTTTACACTCCATACACTAGTAGGAAGGTGTTGAAAACGCTCACCCCCCAGCATCCAGGCGTCCATGACAGCAAGAGCATTCCCATGTATATATGAGTATGTTTCTGGCAGTCAGTGTGTGTGTGTATGAGAGAGAACACACCTAAAATGTGGTAGGTGATTGGCTATGTCTCAGCTCTCCCCCACTTCACATTTCCCAGAAGAGCTTGTGCTTTTAAGCAGAGGGGGTATGTTAGCAGGAAGGAGTGGAATTGTGCAGGGTGTGTCCCTGGGAGGCTGGCTTCCTCCCCGGCTGGCCATATGGGCTTGGGGTATAGCATGAAGCTACAGTGTTGGGACCCCACAGCTCCCAGGAGTGGTGGGTGACTCGGACCACCCTACGATTTCATTTGTGCAGTCCCTTCACCACAGGGATTTGAACCCTGGTTGCTTTAGATCCTGGTGGGAGTGGGGGTTTGTCTTCCATGAATAAGCCATCGGATGAACTGAAGTGGTTAAGTTGGGGTCAAATGTGGTTCAGTACCTTCTTGGCATGCCCAGAAGGCTGTGTGTGTAATGCTCGCTGACATGGAGACAAGGGAGGAATTGCCTCGTATTGAAAAATTTCCAGGGCCTGGAAGGGCCTGCAGGTGTTCCAGAAGGAGGTGCTCACTTCCTACGCCTTGGTGCCCGCCTGCTTGGGTAGAGCTGGTGCTGGGGAACTGCCCAAGTCGGTGGTCTTTTGGCAGGAGCTTCAGCCTCTCATCGAACAGACCCTGAAGCTGGACGGAGAGGGGTCTGTTTCCTGCCAAGCCCAGAAACACCCCCTGCACATCCCTACCCGTCCTCTGAAATACATACCCAAGGCTCCTGGTCAGGGCTTGTGGCTTACAATTGCACTAAATTCTCAGCAAATCCTCCTCCTCTTCTTTCTCAAAGCAAGTGGTAGAGATAGAGTTACAGCTCTGGGGAAAGGCCTGGAAAATGTTGTGTGAGGCACGCCCCAGGATCCCTGTCCTGAAGGATGCAAATGGCTCAACTTCAGAGGCACCAGGAACCCAGTTCCCGAGAAATTGACCCCAGTTGTAAAATAATCATGTTACTGATAGCACCTGCCCATAGTTACACACCATGGATACAGGCGTGTTTCCACCATTTCCCCTCTGCTCTCCTGTTTTCTCCTCCTCCTGGGCTGGGCAGTGGTTGGTGCTCGTTTGCTTGCAGAGGAGGAAGAGCCTCAGAACCTGGGCAGAGAGAAACTGAACCTGCCCATGAATTTTGGACTGCAGATAAGAGCAGAGAGGGTTTGGGCTCCTCTCCTTCTGCGCAGATTTGGGTGTGTCCCAGGGGCTGGCTGGGTGCTGTCTGCCTGCCCCCTCCCATTCTGAGTTCTCTTTTCAGAAGGGCAGTTGGCTCTATCCCTCTGTGAACCACAATAGCTCAGGCCCTTTGGTGCCGAATAAATGATGCACTTTACCAGCACGTGGGCAAGGCTGCAGGCTTCAGGGTGGCTGAGGTCAGAGGTAAGAGGAGTCAAGGGCAGCTATCCAGCCAGTCACATGGGATCTGAAGAGAGAGGGCCCAGAAGTAATGGATTGTACTCGCTTATTTTCTAATGCAAGTGTCATTAAAGTTTGTTTACAGAGAGAAATTAGTAGACCAAATTCCCTTGAAATTCCAGGAGGGGAAAGCAAGATGTACCTGGCTGTGACTTAGGACTTCTGGGCGAGTAGGGGGAGCACTCGAGGTCTGGGCACAGGCCTGGGGCCCTGCCACTGGCAAACCTGTGTACCGCCTCCCACAGATGCCTCTGGACTTGGGTGTCTTTTGCCCCTCTGCACAGGTGTTGATGGGCTCTGAACTGTGAGTGCTGGTAATTGCATGTGTAATCAGCTTGCTCCTGGAGCTTTGGCTCAGTGTAAGGCGGTGAAGTTACAGTCTACCCTCTGCAGCTGGGGGCTCTGTTGTAGCAGGTGAGTTGCAAAGGGGTCTTGGGAAGGCTTCTCTCCTAGGTCAGTCCTGAAAGTGAAGGTGTGGAAATTAAGTTTGATTGGGACTTGCTCTCTCTCTCCCTGCCCGCCCCCCCCCCCCCCCGCCCAGGTTTAATGGACTTGATTGCTCACTTTAAAATATTGCTGTAGCAGCAAGTGTCAAAATCTTATATAGAACCATCACTCACATAATAGGGACTCATGTAGCAAAACCCTGGGGGCCATGAGAACACTGCTGGGGAGAGTATGATTGTCAGTAGATACTAGTAACTGTGGAGGGGACTTCACAGCCCCCTTTCTCTCTCCGCACTTACAAGTGGGTCAGAATTTTTTGCTGCTCTCTTTCCCTAGATAACAGGGTCCTGGAGGAAAGGAACCCTGCCTTAGTCATTATGTCCCTAGCACAACAGCAGCACATATTGAGTACATGCTCAATAAATGTGTGTCAACTTTGGAGAGAGAGAGAGAGAGAGTAAATATAGTTTAGTCTCCCATGAGTTCCTTTTGGATCTCATCTTGAGACACATTGTTAAGGAATCTGTTTTTTTGGGGTTTTTTTATTGAAGGGAGGAAGTGTGGTGAGGCAGCTCTTGGTGTGGTGACACTGTGATGTGGGCTCTGGGCAGACTGTCTGGCTTCAGATCCCAGCTCTGCCATAGGTATGGTGCCCTTGAGCAGATACCACATCTAGAGAGAGGCCTGGCATGGAGGCCTGCTCTATGGAGGGGGGCTGTTGCAAGGAAATCTCATAAGACCCTTGCCCTGAAACCCCTGTGTGTGGACACTGGAGGTGGCCTTCATTATCAGGTGGTTGCAATGTCAATGTCAAAGTTAGCACACCTCTTCCCAATGTGAGCCATCAGAGCAGGGGAGAAGGGGGATCATTGTGTGAACTGTTCAGTGATCTGAGCTTAGGCTCTGCTGTAGGAAGGAGACCCTGCCAGCCAGGGTCCGGTTCCCTGTGGTCTCCACTCAAGAACTGTATGCAGTGGGACCGAGTCCTTAATTGTCAAACTAGTGCCACATTGTCATTAAATACCAGTATCACGCCAGGGGGTTCAGCCGATTCAGTAAGTCTCCCTTGCTTTGCGGGAGGGTCTAGGGAACATACTGCCTGGTCCCCACTCTTTGTTGTTGTTGTTGTTTTGTTTTGTTTGGTCCCCACTCTTAAAAAGGCTTAGAGTTTTTCTGGGGAAGACAGGGCAGAGACCTGTGTGTTGACATGCTACAGCTGCGGGGGGTGCCTGACTGACTGATGGGGCTCATGGTACAGGCAGACAGGTTGTGCAAGAAGAGGAACGATGGAGACTGAGCTGGAGTTGATGGAGAGGAATTTGGGTCATGGGCCACCACAGTGGTTCGGGCATTCCAGGTGAGAGGGGCAGTTGAGCAGAGGCAAGGAGAGTGTGTCTGGGCCTTCAGGATTGTACACATCTGGCTCTGCCACTTGTTAGCTCATGACCTTGGGCGAGTGCCTGAACCCCTCGGAGCCTCAGTTTTCTTATCTGTAGAATGGGCTGGTAACTGTGCCTACCTGGTGGGCCTGTGGTAAGGGTGAAATGAGGTGATCCAAGGAGCATTTGCCACCTGATAAACTCTGACTTCTGCTCTTCTTTTAACCTTGACCAAGTGGCGCAAGAATGTGGGAGCCGTCGGTGCTGCACCTAGTGGTTCTTACTCTTTCCTGCTTCTCGGCGAGAACACTGTGTGTTCAGTGGGACACTCCACCAGCCTTTCTCTGAGCTGGAGACAGCCCTGCCCAAGGTTTTGTGCATCTTGGGAGGGGACACTCCTGTGTGGCTACTCCTCAAATGCACCAGCCTGTGCCGTGGCCTGGAATGCTCCTGGGTAGACTGCCCCACGGCCACCTTCCTCGCTCCCTGCAGGCCTCTGCCTTTGTCCCCTGACAGCGAGGTCCTCCCTGGCCACGCAGGCACAGTCCTGCAGGCCCCTCTCCCCTCTTATTAAGCTTTATTTTGCTTTGTACCCCTCATCGCCACCAACATCACGTGTGTTTCCAACTGGGCGGAGTGCACCAGGAGGACCAGCTGTCTTATCCACAACTGGATCTCCCGGCACCTGGAAAGGTGCTTGGTTCATAGTAGGTGTCCAGTAAATACTGAGTGGATGGGGCATTTTGAGTAGATGGTGCTTCCAGGTGTTAATAGAATACTCCGTGTTTCAACAATCAGAGTCAGGAGAGGGCCTTCCTGCTCAACCAGGGCTTCAGCTCATACCCTGAGCACAGTGTCCCTTGGGTAGCCAGGGGCCCAAGTGAGGATGCCTCTGGTCCTGACTCCAAGCGCCTGCATGGGCTGGGTGCCTCTAAGGGTCCGCTCCCCCACCCAGCAGCCTCACTCTCAGGTTCTATCCAGTTAGCATAGGGGAGAGTTTTGTTGGCCCTTTGGACCCTTTGTGCAGAGAGAGCTTTTGAACGGGCATGTATCCCTCCGGGTGTGAGAACGCTGTCTGAGCGAGTGTAAGTGAGCGTGTTTTCACCCAAGGAAGAGTGTGGGTGGGTGTGCCTGTGGGAGGGAGGCAGAGTGAGTGCATATGGGGGTGGGGGGAGAGGGGATGCAGATACACGGTCTCCAGCCCCTGAGGCTCTGAGTGTGCTGTGTGGTGAGCCCGGAGCTGGGCCGAGCTGGTGTCCTGGCCCAACTTGAGTCCTCTGGATTCAGCTGCGGAGGGTACACACTCTTGCTGCACAGAAGCCGTAAATTCCAGGAAACTCCCTGCAGCCCTGCGGAGTGGGGGAGGGAGTGGAGGCTGAGGCAGGCTGGTTCCCTAGCACTTGGAGAACAGATGTGTCTGCCTCGGGGATAGCAGCAGCAGAAAGTTCAAACTAAAGTGTGTTTGCTCACTATAAAAGAGATGTTTGTGAGGAGGCCCTGGAGGGGAGGCCGGGTGTGGGGGTGCCCTGCCAGACGTCCTTACTGGGAGCCCACAGAGACCATTGGATCTTGCCGGAGGGGCAGGGGAGTGGGCAGTCAGAAATCAGGGGTGTGGGAGCTGCTGGGTCATCTTTCTGAGATTTACAGCCACCTCCAAACACAGTTGCTTGCTGCTCCTGAAAGAGGCTGGGCCAGAGGAGGTGGGGTCCCTTCTCACTGGAGGGCTGGATTGAAGGGGCCCCGCCCCAGGGGTTCCCGGATGACTGGCCAAGTGCTCACTGAAACCAGCGAGGGGAGAGGAGGCAGGCGTGGTCCTCCCAGCAGGCTCTCCTCTCTAGCAGGCCCTCCGGCTGTTTGGAAGGCCCTAGCGGTCCCCTAGGCCCTTGAGCCGAACCCCCTTTGCGGTCTGATCTGAACCCTTGCCTGCCCCACCCCCTTCCTTCTCTACACTTCTGGGGCTGGCCTTTTCAGCTCTGGAAGCTGCCCAAGAGCATATCTTTGAAGCACAGCAAAGGTTAGGAAGAAGGAAGACAGAAATGTCCTCTGGGCCGGGGGAGTGGGAGAAAGGAATTCCATGCATGCTCCATGGGGGTCAGGGTGGTAGGCCTGTGGGACGATTGGCTTGGCCTGGGAGGTGCCCAGCATGTCCTGCTACCCACTTCTGGCTGCCTGGCCCTGTTCACAGTGAGCCCTCCTCCCCAGGCTGTGGGCAGGGAGCGGGGAGCCGTGGCCTTTGTTTACGGTGCTTGTTTCAACCTTGGCTCACAGGGTAAGAGCCAGGCCCTGCCATCCGCCCCTACAGGATGCGAGACCTCGTAATTGTCTTCAATTACAGAGCTCCGGCCCTCAGCCCTGGCTTCCGACAGGAACCAGAGCCCGAGCCACTTCCACGGGGGGCTGGGAGCAACCCAGCCCCCTCTGCAAGGTTTGGAGGCTCCTGTGGTCTCCAGAGCTCTGGCAAATGCCCACGGGCCCTGGGCTTCACTCACAGGGCGGCCTAAGGGCTGCTGAGAGCCCATCCCTGTTGAACACCCACCTTCTTTGTCCCTGATCAGGATGAAACTTCTGTGAGCAGTGAAGATTTTGATATGAACGACTCCACATGGATGTCAGCTGACCCACACCTGGCCTCCAGCCTGAGTCCCAGCCAGGACGAGAGGATGCGGAGCCCGCAGAACCTCCACAGCCAAGAGGACGGTGAGTGTCTCTCGGTGGCTGGTGGGGGAGAGGCCGTGCAGGACAACAGGGGCCTAGGAATCTGGGCCAGGACCTCTGGGGGGGGCCCAGGCTCACAGGTGTCCCCACAGTGTTCTCCACATCTCCGTGGGCCCCGCTGCCCAGCTCCCGGTTCCAGGGAGACCACGTCATTCCTCCCAAAGATAAATGAATGGCTCTCGGGGGGCTGGTCGCCTGACGGCGGGCATCATGCCGGCTTGTTTGTCCTGATGCTCAGGAGCTGATGTGATTTCTAAGTTACCACGATTCAGGTCTGGGATGGTTCACAGTGTGCTTGGCCCGGAACAGTTCATTTGTGCAGCAGTGAAAGCAACGCCAGGCTTCTGCCGCTCTGAGGGAAGGCTGTAGGGACAGGGTCCCTGCCTGTCACCTGGCGATGGAGCAGGCAGTACACTTGTCCACGTGCCCCCAGTCCCTGGGGATGAGATGTGGCCCGGGCCGAGGAGCTGTCTGGACTCTTCCCTAACCCTGGCCCTGCTGCCTCCAGGGCCTGCCAGGCACCACCTCCAGCCTCCCTGAGAAGAGAGACTTCCTCTTTGGGGTGGGAGAGTTGGGCTCAGAAGTCACGCCCAGAAGTCTACTCCAGTGCCCCCTCGTGGCGGCCCCGGGATGCTGGGCCCTGGGGCTGCAGTGCCTGCCTCAGTTAGGTGCAGTGGTTGGCCTCAGGGGGCACCTATGGTCAGTGTCCTGGCTGGGTTCCCTTTTCTGGGGAAGAGGTGACTGGGGCTAGGGGATGAGCCACACCAGGCCTCAGAGAACTGGGGTGTAGAGCTGGCAATTAGGAGGGGTCGAAGGTCGGGGCCTGGAATGTGAGAGGGAGGTGCAGGGTTAAAAAGGGGTGTAATGTTAACTCTGTGAAACGGGTTAGCCTTAAAGAGTAAATAAGGGGTAGGAGCCTTGCCGTTTGGGTCAAAGTTCATCTCCATGGCAGAACCGCTCGCCTCTGACTGCTTTCTCAGACCTGAATCCGGCTTTGTCTGGGCGGAGACTCCGCCCGGAGGCAGCTGGGTGGCTGGGCCAGGGCCTGGGGAGCTCAGGAGGTGGTTCTTTGAGAAGAGGGTGCAACGCTGCTGGGAAAGAAAAGGCTTTTGTGCCTTGCTACCTCGTGAGGTCAGCACGACCCCTTGTGCTTCCAGCCTCCAGACCAGTACTACCTTCCAGCCTTCCCAGCAGGTGGGGACCTGGGCCGAGGCCTCCACATGCTGCTGGGGGCCTGAGGCCGGGAAGTGCCCAACAGCTGACCTCCCTCCTCAGCTGAAGTGATTGAGAGCCACACCCAAGGGCTACACCAAGGGCCCCTACACCAACGCTCAGCCTAGGGCGTCAGTTATATTTTCCCAAGAAGGATCCAGAACATGTTTTTTTAAAGAAGGAGAGTATTTTATTTTATTTATTTTTTATATTTTTATTGATTTCAGAGAGGAAAGGAAAGGGAGAGAGATAGAAACATTAATGATGAGAGAGAATCATTGATTGGCTGCCTCCTGTACACCCCCTACTGGGGATCAAGCCTGCAACCCCGGCATGTGCCCTTGACCAGAATCAAACCCGGGACCCTTCAGTCCGCAGGCTGACGCTTTATCCACTGAGCCAAACCATCTAGGGCCAGAACATTTTTTTTATTTTTTTTTAAACTCAGAGTAGTAGGACTGAATGGGGCCCCAGCTTATTCTCAGACAAGTCTTGTGGAATTGTTCCCCACAACCACCCTCGGAGGTGTGGCCTCTGTTGGAGACAGTTCCAGGGAGATTTGGTGATTTGGGGGCCTCCGGGATCAGGGAGCAGAAGGGAGTGTTTCTGTGGTGGTCACGGGGCTTTCTCAGCATCATTGGCCCGCTGCCCAGAGGCAGCAGAATCATGAAGATGAAGCAGAGAGAAGCGCAAAGAGGCTGGTGGGGTCAGCATGTCCTGCAGCTGGTCCCCCAGGAGCCTTGTGGGGAGCCCAACCTGGGTGTGGTCACTAATATTCCCCTCACCTCGCCCCCTGCCATTCAGGTCCCTCCTGGCCTGGGTGCTGGGGCTGAGGCAGGCTGGCCTGCTGACAGAACATGGGTGTTTATCAGGGCGGGCAGCCAGAGCTGGAGACAGGGAGGATGGTGTTGACCATGATACCATCAATTTAATTATTTAATCAGAGGCTGTGTCTGGAGGCTGTGGGCTGATGTGCTGGCCAGAGGCCAACCTAAGCCCAGTGCAGGGGGTCGCAGGCCTTGAGAATGCCCAGCCTGCTGGCCCTTCTGGTCCCAGATCTGTTGGTGACTGCCATGTCAGACCAAAGCAGTGGGCTCCCAAAGGGTTTTGGCTGACACAGCCCCAGCCCGGAGTCCTCGTCCAGCCCTCCAGCCCCCACAGTGGCATGCAGCCAGCGTCCTTCTCTGAAGGTACTTAGAGTGCAGACAGCCTGAGCTCCCGCTCCCATCAGGGAGTCAATGGGAGACCATCGGGGGGCTGCAGGGTGTTCTCATGTCCCCTCGTGTTAACGAAGGTGGGGGACAGCCAAGCAGGAGCTCTAGTTGGCGCTGCACTCCACACCCAGCCACAGCCTTCACGGTCTCACTCCTGCTCATATGC
>NW_005871108.1:2789604-2802847 GCF_000147115.1 Myotis lucifugus | reverse complement strand
TCCAGAAGCTTCCCCAGGCCCACTGACCATCTCTACCATGGAGGTGGCAAGTTGGAAAGATGATGTCTGAGGCCCCCACCGTGAGCTCTGAGATGTGGACCATGTCAGTGTCGCTCTCTGCTCCGTCCCAGTGACTGCAGCTGCATGCCAGGCACACTGGAGGGGCCTGCTGAATACTCGTGGTCTGGATGAATAGAGGGACTACTTTTTTGAGACCTACCAGAGAGGGTATAGGTCTGCCCCTTGTTGAGGACAAGTTGGGTATTCCTCCTCCTCCTCCTCCTCCTCCTCCTCCTCACTTTTCAAGTTTTAACAAAGGCAGATGAAGGCAGGACAGTCCCAGGGCTGAGACCCAGGGATGAGTGATAACCAGGCCAGCTCCCCTCCCCCCAGCTTTTCTGAGGTTTGCCGGCCAGTGGGAGTGTGTGGCCAGTGGGAGTGTGCGTGCAGGGAAGTAAGCCTATTTTTCTTCCCCGAGCCCCCCCTCCATTGCCTGCAAGGCTTTACCTCACAGATCTCTCTGCAGCCATTCCCAGCTCCCTGAAATCACAGCACTTGGCCGGAGCACCACTTGCAAGGCACTTCCTCACGGGCTGTAGCTGCCGTGGTGAGCACATCACCCTTGTCTCCTGTCAGGAGAGGAAACAGGATCAGGGAGCGGATTTGGGCACCTGGCCTGAGGCAGGAGGTGCGCAGGCTGCCCTCTTCCTCCTTGGCACGCGTCAAGGCCATGTGTGAGGTTCTGGGGACCAGGTCTCGATAAATAGTTGTTCCTGCCCTAACCGGTTTGGCTCAGTGGATAGAGCATCGGCCTGCGGACTGAGGGGTCCCAGGTTCGATTCCGGTCAAGGGCATGTACCTTGGTTGCGGGCACATCCCCTGTGGGGGGTGTGCAGGAGGCAGCTGATCGATGTTTCTCTCCCATCGATGTTTCTCTCCCATCGATGTTTCTGACTCTCTATCCCTCTCCCTTCCTCTCTGTAAAAAAATCAATAAAAATATATATTTTTTTTAAAAACAGTTGTTCCTCTCTTCCCCAGAAACGGGCACGGAAGCCTGGGAACCAGAGGAGGCCCCCCACACACCCAGAGCATGGCCTTTTCAGGGGCCCAGAGTGACCCCTCCCGTGCTGCTCACACACAGCCAAGACCCCTCCAGGCCACTGCTAAGCCTGCTGAGGCTTTGCGCTTTCTGTGGAGTCCAGACAGCACTCTGGTCTTGACACAGATGCCTGGAAAAGCACTCTGGCCCAGGGCTGCCTTTTGGGGTTGGAGAGAGGATGCCTGGGAGGAATCAGCTGTTGAGACTTTGCCCAGAGATACTGTGGTCTGGTGCTGACTTGGGCCCGAACAGCATGTAGGTCTGTAATTACGCTCTGCCAGTGGATTATCTGATGCCCGTCTCTTCCCGGATACCATGAGCACCCTGAGAGCACAGGGCCTGGCCCAGAGCAGGCAGATCAAAATGTCTGTTGAATGAATGAGTGAATGCAAGAGTGACCGAGGGCAGGCACACAGGCCGGTGAGCCAGCCAGCAGGCCCCTGGCCATCAGGTATGTGGCGAGGCCAGGTCCCCACTCCAGCAGGCAGCGCCAGGCCAGGCCCCGCCTTCCCTTTCCTCAGTGTGCTTCACCAGGCCCCTTGCTCTGCCCCTTCCTGAACGGAAAATGTGAGGCCCGGCCTTCAGAAGGGACGATGGGGGTGGGGAGCGGACATTACTCACCCCCCCCCCCCCTCCGGGCAGACAGGAAATCAGCACCAGGAGAACTGAGGGTCCTGCTTCCTTTTTCCTGCAGGGTCACCAGGAGTTGCCGGCTGGGTGGTGTCCTGGGGCGTTCCAGGGCCTCTTGTTTGAGTCTCTCAGATGAGATGCTCCTCTAGCCTCGGCCTCTGGGACCCACGGGGCCTCAGAGCTTCCTTCCCTCTGGGGGTAGGGAGCCAGCTGACCCGCAGGCCTGGGCCTCCCCTCCAGGGCCCATTGCCGGGCTGTGAGGCCTTTGGTTCTTTCAGGCTCGTCATCGGGTCTGTCATGGGAATAGCGAGCCTCCACCATGACATGCAAACAACCATAAGCCCACCCTGCCTTGAAGGAGCCTGCCCTTGGGGCTATAAGCTTTCTGAGGGCAAAAGGGGCATCTCCGTAGAAATGTATCTTATTTTTCTCCTTATTTCTAAAGTATTACATTCAATGTAAAAAATTTAGAAAAAGATAGAGGAGGAAAAAAAATGAAAATAAAAAAGACCAATGTTTAGGGCATATTTTTCTTGATCTTCTCCGTGTGTATAATCAATCTCATTTTCTTCAAAAAGTGGGGCGGGGACCATGTCGTTGCGGCCATCTTTTTTTCCACTTAATGTCGTTTGCCTCTGCCCCTGTGACTGAAGTGGCATTTTTAAAGGTGGTTTGGTTAGTTCAGTGACGGGGGGCCCCTTCCTGGGCCCTCTGTGTGCTGGGTCCCCAGCTGGTGACAGGCGGGGACCCTGTGAGTCAGGGCTATGACTCTGCTCTTCCTACCGAGAAGGAATAGCCTGCCCAGACCACAGTCTCTCTGACTCCAGAACCAATGTTCGGGCCACTCATGCGGAAGGACATGTAAGTCCCCCTTTTGCTTCATTAAAAGCAGGGCCTTGCCCTAGCTGGTTTGGCTTAGTGGGTAGAGCACCAGCCTTTGGACTGAAGGGTCCGGTTCGATTCCAGTCAAGGGCACATGCCTCAGTTACAGGCTCGATCCCCAGCCCTGGTCAGGGCGCCTGTGGGAGGTAACCAATCGATGTTTCTCTCTCACCTCACCGATGTTTCTATCTTTCCCCTCTAAAAAGTCAATAAAGACATATTTAAAAAAATAAACAAACAAACAGTGCCTCAGGGAGCATCCTCAGGACTAAGGCTTGAATCCTAAGTGCACCCCCCAGAAGTGATCCACAAGTGGCTGTTGAGTAACCAGGGGCAGAGACTGGGCCAGCGAAAGCCCCCGGAGCAGGCCACGCTGGTGTGATGCTGAAGGCAGCTGGAGCCGGCCTGAGGCATCCACGTCAGGAGGAGGCTGGGGAGGGAGGAAGATGCTGAAGGCCAGGATTGGGGCCCCTGGGTCGCATGTCTCCAGAAGCTTCGTACTCAGGCAAGGGTGTGGCCTGCAAGAATGCTGGGAACATGGAGAGGGGTGGAGTCACCTCTGTGGGCCTGAGGTCTGAACTGGACATGGCTCCCTGCAGGTGGGCCCCTGGAACTCTGCTGCGGCTCTCCTGAGGGGGCCCTGGCCTGCCCTGCCCCTGCAGTGTGGTCTTAAAGCAAGTTGTGCCCCTCTGACCCCTGGCTCCTGCCTCTAGTGTGGCCTGGGTGACGATAACCATTAGTTCTGTGTCCTCAGAAGCACTTTGTGAGACCAAGGCTTTCTGCCTCCCGACTTGCTCCCCTCAGGTGGGGCCTCCACTGCCCAGAAATGCAAACTGGGCGGCAGGGCAGTCCCCCGGGAGCAGGTGTGTGACTTGCTTGCCCTGGGCCCAGTAGTTACAGTGGCGGTGCCTCTCCTTTCCTCGCCGGCAGGGCCTCTGCTCTGCCCTGCTCCCCCCACCCCACAGTGGTCTTGGGGTGGGGGCGGTGTGCAGGCCCCAGGTCCCAGCCACCAACCTCGGATCCTGCCTCCACTCCCTCCTCCCTGGCTGTGTGGCCTGGGCCACATCACTTCCCCTCACTTATGGTGGGTGAAGACTGGGTGATGGTGGGCAGGGCTCAGCACACCCCTGGTGCCGGGGGAGGCTCAGTGAACGGCTATGGGGTCGTTTCCTCTGAGGTGGCCGGGCTGGTGCGAGGGGCTCACCGAAGGACCAGAGGCTGGGGTCCATGGCCACAGGCTGAGGGGCTATAGGTGGATCAGCACAGACTGAAAGTCGTCCTCCTCACCCCTGCCAGCTGCTATGGTCCCTCCTTGCTTGGTCCAGTCCTGCCTCCTCACCTGTTCAGGTCTCTCTTGGTCCCCTCTGCCCCCGGCCCCCTATAGGGTTCTGACCACAGCTTTCTATTCAACACTCACACCAGTGCCCTGAGTCCCTCTCTCAGTCCCCTAGAGCCGTGGTCGGCAAACTGCGGCTCGAGAGCCACATGCGGCTCTTTGGCCCCTTGAGTGTGGCTCTTCCTAAGCCTTAGGAGCACCCTAGTTAAGTTAATAACAATGTACCTACCTATATAGTTTAAGTTTAACAAATTTGGCTCTCAAGAGAAATTTCAATCGTCGTACTGTTGATATGTGGCTCTGTTGACTAATGAGTTTGCCGGCCACGGCCCTAGAGTTTTCTCTCTTTGGAAAGGGAGCTGGGCGTGGAGGGTCTGGATACTCCCAGTTTCTCCTGAATTCCCATCCCATTCCCCACCCACCTGTGCCAGAGCCCGTCAGGGAACCCCGAATCTTGCTCCTTGATCTGCAAACCCCAGATCTGTCCCAAGCTCAGCTGCAAGTTTGTTCTGCTGTCCAGCTGTTTGGGCAGTCACTGTGCCAGGCAACCCTGGGTGCCCCAGGAGTGTTCTCAGCCAGCGGTGGGAGCTGCTCGTGCGAGGGAACGGGCAGGGGACCATGTGCTAGTGCTGAAGGGGCGAGTGAGAGTTGGGGCCGGGCCAGGCAGACTCAGTGACCGCATTACCCCCGAGCCTTGGCCACTGCTAGTGTCCTCTGCAGACGGTGTCCGCCCTCCCACGGGGTCACCTCTGGGGTTGGAGCAGCTCTCCCCCTCCAGGGGCCATAGGATTCCATGGCCTATGCAGCCAACTCCCACGGCCCCACACCCGAGGTTGGGCATCCACCCTGATCATTGTCACATGGTGGGAGGATTGTGGCCGCTTCACCACAGCCGTCCTTTTCCTGCGGTGGGCTTTTAAGCTGAGCCTTCTTCTCTCCCCCTCACAGGCACATCTTGCCCTGTCCTGCCCCTGACCCCACTTGTCCGAGGTGAGGCTGGAAACCGGGTCTGGGCCGCCTCCTCCGGCTACAGGTCACCCTCCTCATTCTAGAGCAAGAGCTGTTGCTCCTATTTAAGGCTCTAAATATCCACACCGGATGGAGAGGCAGTGGCCTCCTGCCCTCCCCTCCCCCCAGGAACAGAGAACTGGGGGCCCAAGCCCTTCCGGGAATTGGCCATGGGCCACCCTGGCAGTCCTGGGTCACAGGAAAGTGTCCATCATCAGCTGGGCTGCAGGCAGCACAGACAATGCTGGGCTGTCCTGGTCTCTGGACACCGAAGACGAAGAGAGGCTGGGAGACAGCACCGAGGGATCCTTTATCCCAGGAGCAGGCCAGGCCTGCACAGCCCTGGCCTTGTGCAGGCGGCCAGGGTCTCAGGCCCCTCAGGCTCCCAGACACCTGGTGAGGAATTCGTGCAGGACAGGCTCGGGCCTGAGAGATGAGGGAGAGGGAGACATCCCCCTCCCCCACACACCTGAGATTCGCCTGGGCCATCAGGACACCAGAGCCTGCCCCTGCCTGTGCCCCTCAGCCCAGGGCGTATGTGAACCCCACTGCCTGCTGACCCTCTGGGAAGGCCCTGCTGTGCTGGGGGAGGGCATGAAGGAGAGGCATGGCCACCCTGAGCCTGTCCAAGGGCAACTTTCCCAGGAACCAGGAAGTGACCAGGGCCACGTTGGCGTCATCACTCTGACCTAAGGACTGGGATCCACCGAACCCAGACCAGTTTCCCTGGCCCTCACCCCCCCCCCCCCCCACACACACACACACACACAGGCTCAGGGGCAGGGCCCTGCCCCCATGAATCATTCACACATGGTTGCCCGAAGTGGCTTTGTTTGCTCTCAGAGCACATGATTGGTTTTGGGGTGGGAGGGTGGAGTGGGCATCTCATCTAGAGCTTTGCACATTGAATTAGCATTGATTTTCCACTGCCTGTGCTTGGCCTAGAGGGCGGGGCCAGGGGGAGTGTGGTACTTGGGAAGACACAGACCCAGGCAGTCTGTCCTGGGACTGTTTCCTCCTGGGCACTTAGGCCAGTGTGTGCTGGGGGAGAGGCTACAGGACGTGCGGTGGGGACAGGGGTGGGGTCTGCTCCATAGTACAGATGGGGTAAACCGAGGCCTAGAGAAGAAGGAGCACCAGGGGTGAGACAGGCAGCCCTGAGGCCCATCTGGGCTCTGCTGCTCGCTCAGTGTGACGGCTGATGAATTCCCTCTGGGAGCCTCTGGTTCCTCCCTGATGCCTGCAGTGGGGGTGGGTATGCACAGTAGGCATGACGGGTGTGCTGGCCTTCCACGCAGACTTGGTGTCCGCCCCACCAAAGGTGGCGCCGTCCCCAGTGCCCCTCACTGGCCCTGCTCAGGCCAGCTGCCCCAAGACCCCAACTCTCCTCTCCAGCTTGGACACCTCTCTAGGGGCCAGGATCTGCACTGAGAGAAATCATTTTAGTTTCAGGTGGAAGTCGCAGAAATCTAGGTCTGCACTGTCTAATACAGGAGCCACAGAGGCCATTGAAAAGGGCTCATGAAAACGGAGGTGTGCTGTCCTGTGCATAACTCTGAAACAGGGAGTTTCAAAGTTAGCATGGAAAGAGAATGTAAAATACCTCAGTTTCAACACAGTAGTAATCACTTGTTGAAATCACAATGTTTTAGATATATTGGGTTAAACAAAACAGGTTGTTAAAATTCATTCTGCCTATGTCTTTTCACTTTTTTAATGTGGCTACTAGAAAATTGAAAATTTCCCAGGTGTGGCTCGCATTCTGTGTCTATTGGACAGCCCTGCTCGGAGTTGGCACCTGCTTAAGGAATGAGTCACAAACGCTCAGGCAGGAAGGCGGGTGCTGTGAGTAGAGGTGCTGGTGTCCCTGAGCTGGTGGCTTTAGGTGAGAGTGGAGCCTTTGGAACCACAGGGATGGGTGGGGTGCACAGGAGGGGCAGCCAGGCGGGCAGTCAGGACCCGGAGGCCAGATGGTGGGGGCAGGCGCCCAGTGTGACCCCCTCACCCACGAGGCTGGGATCCCGGTGGCACTGCCTCACCCAGCCTCTGAGTGTCTCCACCCCAACCCCATTGAACCCGGGGCCCTCCCCCTTCTTTCCGGGAGGAAGAGCAGGGTAGCCAGCCAGGAGCCGAGCACTCCCGGGGAACTATGCATCATGTAAACACGGCCTAGGCCACTGGCCTTTGTCAAAGCAGGCGGAGGCCAGCCCAGCGAGGTGCACACCCCAAATTCAGAGCAAAGTCTGCCCCAGACTGCAGCCCAAAGCCACACTGGCTGAGGGAGGAGAAAGGGGCCGGCTCCTCTGGTGTTCACACCTCCCTGGCCCAGGCACGGTGGGGCTGCTGGCTCCAGCACGCTGCACTCCCCCCCCCCTTCTCCTTTGTGTGTGAATTATTGATGTCCCCTGTTCTCCCCTGCCCGGCTGCTGCTGCTGCTGCTGCTGCGATGGAGCCATGAAGGAGGGAGGCACTGTCTCCAGCAGCTGCGCCTCTGCCCACAGAAGGCAGCCTGCACCGGGCCGGCTGGGCTGGCGTGGCCATATGCCCGTGGTCCCGGGGGTGGCGGACCAGCCCACCTTGGGAGCCAGTGAGGGCCTCACCCTGGGAGAGGGGGCCACTGGCTGTGGCCCTGGAGCCTGGTGTGGCGACTGGCGGCTCGCACAGAGCTGGGCTTGTGCAGGCTGCAGGGCGCTGGCGCCCACATAAGGGCATTGTTTGCCGAGGTAAAAGGGGTTTTTGTCTTCTTCTGGAGATGGGACAGAGGGAGAAACAATTTCCCCCATTCATCACTAATTCCCCCATTTGAACAGCAGCACATTGCCCCACGTTAAATAGATGGGCACAGCAGGCCTTCCCTGCCCGTAGGCATTCCCGGCGCAGGTGGGGGGCTCTGCGTCCTGCCCAAATCAGAGCCAGGGAGGCCCCGTTTTGTGGAAGTGTCCAGAAGGGGTGCGGTCCCCAGCCGCTCCCCTGCAGCCCCCCAGTCGCCCTTCCCTCTATGGCTCGAGGTTGGGACAGTCTTGTCCTGCTGGTATTGTTCTGGGCTCTAGCAGGCTGGCCTCAGGTGGGGTGCCTATGCTGGCACAGCAGCACAGGTGGGAACAAGAGGGTCACCCCCAGCTCCAGGTCTGGGCGTGTTTAACCAGAACACACGCCTGACCAAAGAGCCCTGAGGCTGGAGGCCTGCACCCCTAGAAGGCCCAACTCCTACACCCCCTGTTCCAGGTCCTGAGTGCCGTGGGGCCAGCTGGGTTCTTTCACAGGGTCATAAAGTGTCAGAGCCCAATAGGGCGGCTGCAGCAACTTCCTGGACTGCAGATAAGAGTTGCCAAGGAGGCGGGCTGTGCCCAAGGTCAGGAGGCAGCGAGGCCCCGCACTGCCCCTGCCTGGGCTGCCGCAGCTCATGCAGCAGGGGTTTGGGTGTGTATCTGTGTCTTCCTTCAAGCACATGTTTTTGGAGGGGTTGAGAAGAGGAAAGGATTAGGAATGGGTCAGAAACCTGGCTTGCCCAGCCTGGGATACTGACGTTTCTCTGTCCCTCCTGTCCCTCTCTGTGCCGGGTGCTGCGCTAGGTGCTGGGGGGGGGGGTTCCTGTAGCCAGCCCCTCCCGAAGGTACCAGCCACCTCAGGACCACGCTGGGGGACAGGCCTGGGCTGTGCTGGGCCACGTAAGGAGAGAGCTGACTTGGGCTCCGGTCCTTTGTCCGGGGGGCGGGGGGGAGTATGAATTACTCAGACCAAACCAGACACATGTGACACAACCTCCCTTTAGCACCAGCCCTAAGGAAATTATTGGCTTCCATAAGTGAACAGTATAAGGCCTTTGGCTTTGTTTGGCACAGATGGGTTTGGGGGATTTGCCCTGCCAGCCTGTCAGGCCAGCCTTCCAGGTGTGGGCCTCCCTGCCAGGGGCGTTCAGCTCCAAGGGGGAGAGCACTTCTTCCCATTCATCCCAGGACAAGCCCCAGGACTGACTTTCCTCGGTTGAAATTGGCCTGTCGCTAAACACCATGATGGGCGGTGCTGAGTGGCCAGGCCTGGGGCACGTGCTTACTCTGGAAGACTAGGGATCCTCCCCAGATAGAGGATGTGGTTTCTGGAGAGCCCTGCCGACCTCGGGTCTGACCAGAGAGACAACATGTGAGAAATGGTCTAGGAAAAATAGGTAAAGGGGTCAGACTGGGCAGGAGGCTAGGCAAGGAGGTCTCACCAGAAGGCGATGTTTAAGCAAGGCTCTGAAGGAGAAGGAATGTACCTGCGAGAGAGAGAGAGAAAGAGAGAGAGAGAAGAGGAGGGAACAGCCAGTGCAAAGGCTCCGAGCACAGCTGGAGTTGAAGGGATGGATCAAAGCCCTCGACGCTCCCTTTGGAGCCCCATCTCCTTCAGAACCCTTGTTTGAGCTCTGGCTTAGTAGAGCGTGAATCCCCAGAACAGTGGCCACCCCTATCTTTTCACCACTGTGTCCCCAGTGTCTCTCATGGGCCTGACACCCAATAGGAGTCCCAGAAAGGAAGAGAATGGGGCAGAAGCGGCATCTTCCAGGTGCTGTCCTCTCCCCCCTCCCCTCACTGTGCCTCCTCAGATTTGGCACCGGCTCCTAGGGATCCCAAGAAGCCCACGTGGCAGTCTGGGAAAGATGTGTGTGTAGGCAGTAGGTCTGTTTTGAATTGAGAAAGTGGGGTATAGGGAATCAACTTTTTTTCAGTGCCTACTGTCTATACCAGGTATTGTACTAGTATACACCTTACAAAGACATGACACCCATTTGGAAAGGAAACTGAGGCTCAGAGAGGTAGCACCGTGTCCACCCCCCTCCACCAGCCCCTCCGCTTTCTGCTTGGAACCCAGTTGGCAACAAGAGGACCCGAGTTGTGGGCAGCCCTGAGCGGGTGCTGCTGGGCAGGCTGCACAGGCAGAGGCCAGCACGCCGGTCGAGGGTGCTTAAGCGGCGTGATCGGGGGCACCCGCTCTGGGGACTCTTGTCCCTCCGATGTGGGCTCTGTGTGTAGCTGGCTTGCCCTGCCGCCAGGTGCCGGGTGGAGGTGGCAGAGACTTGGCCTTTGGGTACATGGGGTGGGAGGAAATGGAGCTTATGAACTGGGGCCTACTGGCCTGCTCAAGGTTTCTTTGTTTTGGGGGATTTTTTTGTGGTGAAATACATAAAACATAATTTTCCCCTTTGAACTTTTTTTTTAAATATATTTTATTGATTTTTTACAGAGAGGAGGGAAGAGGGATAGAGAGTTAGAAACATTGATGAGAGAGAAACATCAATCAGCTGCCTCCTGCACGCCCCCTACTGGGGATGTGCCCGCAACCAAGGTACATGCCCTTGGCTGGAATTGAACCTGGGACCCTTCAGTCCGCAGGCTGACGCTCTATCCCAGCCATGGGCAAACTACGGCCCACGGGCCGGATCCGGCCCGTTTGAAATGAATAAAACTAAAAAAAAAAAGACCGTACCCTTTTATGTAATGATGTTTACTTTGAATTTATATTAGTTCACACAAACACTCCATCCATGCTTTTGTTCCGGCCCTCCGGTCCAGTTTAAGAACCCATTGTGGCCCTCGAGTCAAAAAGTTTGCCCACCCCTGCCGCTGAGCCAAACCGGTCAGGGCCCCTTTGAACTTTTTAAGCATGCAATTGAACAGCATTAAGTACACGGACAGTGTTGTGCAACCAGCACCATTTCCAAAATACAGCGGGTCTTTGAATAACATCTGTCGTTTTGTTCAATATTGTTTTGTTACGTGATAGGAAAAAATCAAGTCTGGTCAGGGCCACTGCCTGCATGGGTTTGCTCCGGTCACTCATGACCCTGAACTGGAATAAGCGGGTTGGAAAATAATCGTCTTTTTATTAATCTTTCTTTTTTAAATATATTTTATTGAATTTTTTACAGAGAGGAATAGAGAGTTAGAAACATGGATGAGAGAGAAACATCGATCAGCTGCCTCCTGCACACTCCCTACTGGGGATGTGCCCACAACTAAGGTACATGCCCTTGACCGGAATCGAACCTGGGACCCTTGAGTCCGCAGGCCGATGCTCTATCCACTGAGCCAAACCAGTTAGGGCTATTAATCTTTCTTAAATATATGTATAGCTCACATTTATTTCAGTGTTTAATATTAGAAGTCTTTGGGGGTCTTTATTTAGAAATTTGGTGATATTTTTTTTACCAGAAATATGCCATAGGAACTTAATGCTTGTTTATATCAATTAGCCTGTGGTAAAATCAGTTTTCTTATACATTGTTTTGCTTAAAGCCTCAGTTTCCAAGAACCTATAGATGAATGTAGAGTTAGTATCACTCTGAACAGAAACTCTGTATCCATTAAGCAATAACTCCCATCCCCCCTTCTCCCAGCCCTAATATATATTTTTTGTCTCTATGAATATGCCTATTTTAGGTATTGTATACAAGTGGACTCATTCAGTATTTGTCTTGTTGTGTCTGGCTTATTTTACTGAACATAATGTTTTCAAAGTTCATCCATAAGGTAGCATGTGTCAGAATTTCATTCCTTTTTTATGATTAAATTATGTTCCATTGCACAGAGAGACCACATTTTGTTTATCCATTTATCTGTCAGTTTTTCAAAATGTAAACATTGTATGTCATTCGCTAGTATTTTAAATCTGCATATATACTGTTGCAGGTTTCCAGTTTCTTCTAAGAGCTCGGAATGCTCGGCCACATGAGGTCTGGGCTCCAGGCGCTCACAGGTTTCATCTGCCCGGCCACTTTGCTTCCCAAACTGGGTGGCATCTGAGTCATGGGAGGGGGGTGCCACCACCTGTGGTTCCTTGGCTGGACAGCCCATGGGAGAAGGATACTGGCAGCTCAAGAGTCTGGGCCACCACCCTGGGCCCCTGAGCTGGGAGTACCTGCCCGTGTGTCCTCACAGCACATGAGTCTCCTGCTCACTCAAGCCTGGGGAAGCACAGGACAAAGGGGGTCCACCCTCCCGGAGAAAACCTGGTCAGGGAGGCAGGTGGTCAGGATGTTGCCTCCGGGGTGTGGCCCTGCAGAGGAGAAGGGGTGGCTGGGCCTCATCCCCATGCTGAGTGCAGTGACCGCTCACCGAGGGCCAGATGTGGTACCGGTTGACCCTTCTAGCTACATCCTCCTTCAAGTGGAGGAAGATGCTACCTCCAAGGTCAAACAAGTGGCTTGTTGGGGTGGTGCTAGGGTGTGAAGTGACAGGAGCTCAGTGGATCGGCCAGTGTGAGTGTCCATCCTTACCTGGCGGAGGATTCAGAACCTCAGGTGTGGGGGCCTCTCCAGCAACAGGCCCTGCCCTGGTGGGGGGAGGGCAGCTCCCAGGACTAATCCTGGGCCATGTGAAGGAGGCATGGCCAGGGCTTGAGTACCTCCTTCCTAGGAATAGAGGGAGAAGGAGGGTGGCTTTGAGCCAGGCCTGAAGGTTGACTGACATTTACTGAGCTGGAAGCAACATGGCAGGCAGGCAGCAGTGCCCAAAGCAAAGGTCTGGAAATGTAGGTCCAGTGGTGGCCAGTAGAGTGGGACCTGGGCTGGGGAGAGACTGCAGCGGCCATGGGACCGACAACACACTGGGCAGGCTGGGGGGAGCAGGGAGGTTATTGAACAGGGCAGTGATGATTAGGCCAGTGCTGGGAAACAGTGGGGCGGGGCCATAGGATAGAGGGGAGCTGGGGTGCTGAAGAGGGGGGGCAGTGAAGGAGATGGGTGGGTGGGTGGGTGTGGTCTGGAGGTCGGAGAGTGCTTGTGGTTCAGTGACTCACATCTGCCCCCAGGAGGGCCTGCACCTTGGTTGTAGTCCCTACTTTGTTTCCCAGCAGGGCCAGGGCCAGCATGCAGTAGATGCTCAGTAAATACTGCTGGTCTGGATTGGTGCTGGAGATAACTACCAGGAGAAAGCCAGGCCCATCTGTGATGGAGGAGAGGGGGCGGGCCGCGAGGTCTCAGGGTAGCAGGACCCAAGGCCTGGGGGCTATGGAGTGTGGCTGAGGGAGGGGGTAGCAGTGGGGCAGCTTTGCGCAGACCGGAGCTGCCCTGTAGGAGGATGGAGGGAGCGGTGGCTGCATAGAGGAGGCCAGGCAGCCTGGCCCAGGGACCTGCGGCAGCTGAGGGGGAGGAGGCCTGTCCCATCCCCCTCTGCCCAGGGACCCGGCTGCTTGACTGGCAGTCCGGCCCCGCCCCCTGGCAGCAGGGAGGCCAGTGATTGGTTGAGGCTCTAGAGCCACTCAGTCGCCATGGGGACGCTCTGGAGGCGCTGGTGCGCCCAGCACTGAAGA
>NW_005871108.1:2783237-2786890 GCF_000147115.1 Myotis lucifugus | reverse complement strand
TATTAGGTGTCTTTCTATAACAAATTGTTGTTTGCAGTCTGGCCGACTACCGTCAGGAGCTCTGGGAATGCACTTTGCCTAATGGACCTGTCGCCTTGGCTGGTTCCCTCTCCCAGCCCATCTGTTCCTCCTCCCCAGCAGACAGCACACGGCTGCTTCTGTGACAGCTCGGTTATCACCTCAGGGTTGCAGCCCCTTGGGGGTTGGGGAGAAAACTCCAAAGCAGAACAGATCTGGCACAACCGGAAGAGGCTGGCTGTTGGTGGGAACCCTCTCTGTGTCTGCCTTTCCCTCACAACGTGGCCGGTCATGGTGTGGACTCTTGCTGAGTAAACCACTAACACCCTCCACTCAGTGCCCCCGGACGCCAGGCCTTGCGTAAACTGTTGTAGGCAGTCCTCCCTGCAGCCGCCAGGAGGGGGCAGTGTGGCTGTCCCCATCCCACAGGTGAAGGGGAGGGTGACTTGCTCAGGGCCTCGCAGCTTTGGCTCATGAGGCAGGGGGTGTGTTGGTACCCAGTTCCTAAGCTCACCGAGGCCTGTCGGGGACCATGGAGGGCCTGCCTGACTGCCCCCTCCTCTCTCAGTCCCCCCCCTACAGCTCAGGGAGCTACGATTCCATCAAGACCGAGGTCAGTGGCTGCCCCGAGGACCTGACTGTGGGCCGAGCTCCCACAGCAGATGACGACGACGACGACCACGATGACCACGAGGACAATGACAAGATGAACGACTCCGAGGGCATGGACCCTGAGCGCCTCAAGGCCTTCAACGTGAGCACCGGGTCGGTCCGGCGGGCGGGGCCGCAGCCAGGCCAGCCCTCCCCACCGCCTGTCTCTCCCACAGATGTTTGTGCGTCTCTTTGTGGACGAGAACCTGGACCGCATGGTGCCCATCTCCAAGCAGCCCAAGGAGAAGATCCAGGCCATCATCGAATCCTGCAGCCGGCAGTTCCCCGAGTTCCAAGAGCGGGCCCGCAAGCGCATTCGCACGTACCTCAAGTCCTGCCGGCGCATGAAGAAGAACGGCATGGAGATGGTGAGCCCTCCCAGCCCAGCCCCCCCACTCACCTCCAGCTACCCTCCGGGATGGCTGGGCGTCCCCTTGGCCAGACACTTTACCCATCATCCTCCCAATGTCCCAGGAGCCGCACCATGATCCGTTTCACAGCGTGGGGAGCTGAGGTCCCTAAAGAGGCCCCGCTCCATAGATAACGGCCCTGAAGCCTGACCCCGGCCCTCCACCAACACCTCTAGGGCAGGGTCTCTGTGTGGGCCCAACACTGCCCTGTTCCCATTCTGCCTGCAGACCAGACCCACACCTCCCCACCTGACCTCAGCCATGGCCGAGAACATCCTGGCAGCTGCCTGTGAGAGCGAGACGAGAAAAGCAGCCAAAAGGATGCGCCTGGAGATCTACCAGTCCTCGCAGGTACTGCTCGCTGCCGCCACTGTCAGGGGGTTGCTTCCGGGCGGGCGGACATCAGTCATTCCACAGACATTGGGGCCCCCAGTGCAGAGGGACCAGGCGGACCTACCAAGAAGGCAGCAGTGATGGAGTGGGATGGGGAGAGCTTGGGCACCCAGGCCCTGCAGACCCAGGAGGGCATCTGGGCTTCATCCCGAGGGCCCTGCGTGAGACGACCAGGGATGGAAACAGTCCTGCAGGACACAGCACTGTGTCTCAGAAACTCTTCATCCACCCCGTCCGGCTTGCTGCCCCTCTGGTTCCTCAGTATCTCCCTCCCCCCTGCAGGACGAGCCCATAGCCCTGGACAAGCAGCACTCCCGGGACTCTGCAGCCATCACCCACTCCACCTACTCACTGCCAGCCTCCTCCTACTCCCAGGACCCCGTGTATGTCAATGGCGGCCTCAACTACAGTTACCGCGGTTACGGGGCTTTGGGCAGCAACCTGCAGCCCCCTGCCTCCCTGCAAACAGGAAATCACAGTAATGGTGAGTGAAGGAGGCTACGGCCTCGAGAAGGGGTAAAAGTAACTCCTTCATGGCTCAGGGACCCTTCCCATCTCATCATCTTAGCCAGTCCCTCGATAGGAAAGCAATGAAAACTTCAACTGATTCAAACAAAAACCCTCCCCCCTCCCCTCCCCTCTCCAAGGAGGTGTGCTTTGTTCATTGCACTGTGGGCCTCTCTGCCCCGCCCCCCTCATGGCCCTGTGAGCTGAGCACTGCAGTCCATCCAGCCAAGGCCCTGCTCTTTATCGAGTGGAATCCTCTCCACACCCCCATTTTACCTCCCTGACCAAGGCTCAGTGAGATGGTGGAGCAGGACTTGGTGCAGGCCTGGCCCCATTCACTTGTAGCCTCAGCTCCGGACCTTACTTGTGAGGCGAAGGTCCTTACCCTCCGATGCAGGGCCCAGCCTGGGGCCGTGAGTCCCTAGGCGCTCCCCTATAACTCTTCCCAGGCGACTCTGAGGCCGCCTAGCCCTAGACCAGTGTTGGAGAAATATCCTTGAAAAGGTAGAAACCTCCCCATGAGTTAAGTGCTCCCGAGTGGGACCTGGAGCAGAGAACTCAGGCCCATGCCCACTGAGGCCAGGTGGGGGTGTGGCAGGGAGATAGCAGGTCCACTGGTGGAGAACAGCCTGGGGTGATCTCTGTACTGATAGGTTTTAAGCAAAGGAGGCTGTGAATTGTACTCTGTCTGCCCTGTGATATCTGAACAGGAGGGCAGAAGCAGTATGCATTGGGGGGCAGGGGAGGGGCGGGCACCGGGCTGGGGATGACACCAAGATGCTGCCTGAGGAATAGTTGGAGGAAGGTGCCAACCACAGGCCAGGGAACCCTGGTTCTAGGTCTTGGCCAAAGAAGCCTGAGAATTCCTCTCAAACTCTTGGCTGCAGGAGGGCCCAGGGTGTTCCTAGTCAGTGATGGAGGGAACTGACCCCTGCTGATCGCAGAGAGCCAGGCACCCTGCACTCACCTTGACCCCCACCCCCCCAGGAAGTATATGCAGGTTCCTGGAAGATTCCTGCCTGGGCTTAACTCCTCATCCCTTCCTAATGCTCTTAACCTAAAAACAAGAGGCTGCCCGGCCCTAATCCCTGAGCCTGAGGGGTGGAAGCTGTCCAGGTGGGCTGCTTTCCTTCCAGAAAGAAGGGCCAGCTGACAGGTCCCAGGACAGGGAGGCTAGAACCCCACGTCCCTCCCAGACAGCAGGCGATGGTGATGAGCCTCCACCTGGCACCACGAGGCATGGCCTGTCTCAGGGCTGCAGCTGTCGGGCTGCTCCTGCTCGTAAGAGCACTGGCCTGCTGACTCCCTGTCCTGCTCTCACCCGCAGGGGCCCCCCTGAGCCTCAGCCTCCTGTCTGTGGGCACCCTGGTTCCGTGGAGGCGGCTGGCAAGATCACTGAGACAGAGATCTGCTCATTTACCTCCTTGCCAGTGGGCACTGGGCTTGAGTCAGTTGGAAAGCAACCAGCAACAGCATGGCTTTAGAAATCGCCCAGTCACTCCTTCTCAGGGCGGCATCTCGTTAGACATTCAGGCAGAGGGCAGCTGGAAATCACAAACAACAAGTGGCTAAAAGGTCGTTACTTTACTCATCTGTTTGTAATCCGGAGAGGAAAATCAGCTTAAATGCCAAAACGCTATGTCAAATCCAACGGCTCCGAAGCAAACCGCGTAT
>NW_005871108.1:2743956-2783137 GCF_000147115.1 Myotis lucifugus | reverse complement strand
CCCGAGAGCAGATAGCTCCGATCAGATGGGCTGCAAGAAAATGGACTTTCTCCTCTCTGGGCTGTAGCTAAAGCCCAGGAGAGATGAAGGACAGCCCTGAACATGGGTGAAGAGGACAAGACTTGGGGATGGAAGGAAGAAGCCCAGGGCCCAGCTCACCACCTGTGCAGGCGGTTCCAGCCTCCCTCTGCCATCCCCAGGCATTGTCTGGAGGGACTTGGAGCTGCCCCAGAGGGAACCAAACAACCCCTGTCACTCTGAGTCCAGCCTCTGCCGCGTCCAGGAGACCCCTGCTCCCACCTGGCCTCTCATTTAGCCACCAACAGGGGAGTCAGCCGCCTGCTTGGCTGCTGTTTCCAGCAAGTCACAACCCCACTCCTTCCTGGTTTCATTTTAACAGACTTAACTGTTCCCTTGACTCACAATTCCAAGGATATTCCTAGCAAGTCAGTTCCTAGGGCCTGCTTCCCTACGTCTGTGTTCTCAAGGGAGAAAATAACCTCATGTGACACACTGTCCCATCTTAGACTCCAGCTTCCTTCCCCATTTGGAGTCTGCACCAGCTCCTTTTAGCAGCAGTCTAGTTTCCATCATTTCTCCCAAGGCGTTACTTCTGGTCTAGATGTCTCCATACAAGAGCTTGTCCATCTCTCTTTATAGCAGCATAAAAGCTGCCACTGTAAATGCAGTAACGAGTGAAACCACCACAAGAACCTACGGGGTGGGGTGGGGGGTGGCTGATCATCGAGAGCCTCACACACCGTGGAGATGACCTCTGCACAGGGCGGTGGGGAGGAAACGGGGCACTGGCCTAGTTGGGTCAGAGAAGCCTCCATAAGGAAGCCCCAGCTTCCAGATCCTCACTTCTTGGATCTTTTCTTACCTAACACCTCAAAAGAATGCTTTTCCAATTCCAGGAGCGTCCGTGCCTCCCGAGAGCCCATTCAGAAAGCCTGGCACCTGTCTGAAAGCTCTTTCCCAGGGGCCTGTGCAGGCTGAGCGGTTCACAGGCCAGGCTCAGCCCCCCAGCTGCCTCCTCATACTGCAGACGGGGAACCGAGGCTCAGGGAAGCTACTGTACAGCCTTGGAGTGGAAGGGCAGGCCGAGCCCAGGCTTGCCTGTTTTAAAGCCAGTGGCCCACCCTGTAGAGCTGCTTGGAAAAGGTGGAGAGGAAACAGGGCCAGTGGGCCCCCCAACATATACCCCGAGTATATTTCAGAAGCTGTCAGACTCCCTCTTTCCTGCAAAGGGGAGGTGATTTCTCCAGACAGCACTTCTGGGTCCTGTCCTGACCATTCTAACCCTCACACATCCATCCCACACTCTCTCCTGTCCGGCAGCATTAACCTTCCCCTCACTCCGGCACAAAAGACCTCCTCAAAGTAAGGGAGATTCAAGGCCCGTGATTCCTCCGGAGACAGGCTAACAGCCCTGCCCTCTCCAGCAGGCCGCACTCACAGCCTGGGCCCACCTCTTTCCCACGGCCAAGCAGGGCAGCTGGCCTCGATGCTTCTCTCCACTGGACAGACGTCCCTTCCCGACCTGTGCACGTGTATACGCACACGCACAAGCACAAGCACGGGTGTTTGTCGTCCTGGTCTCCTCTGGCTCCTCTCTGGCTCTGGACTGCATACTCGTCCCTCTCAGGGATCAGGCCCCTGCTTACCTGCAGCCTCTGACCCCCACCTCTGTTGACAGCCGCCCCATGGGGGGAGGATCGCATACATACCTCACGCCCACCAGACACGCCAGCAGCCTTTCTTCTCGGGTAGCCTCAGTTCCTGCCAAAGCTCTGCTCACCGCTTTGGGGAGCCAGGGAAGTTCCTTTCCTTGAGGCTTCCTCCTCACTTGGAGACCAGAGCCAGGTTGTGTACCTGCTGGGGGAGCACCATCCACCTGACGGTCCTCAGAAAGCAGCAAAGGTGTGGTCAGTGCCAGAGAGCCTGTTCCCCACCTGACCCACAGCCCGTGCCTTGTCACGTGCACGCTGAATGCAGAACCGTGTGCACACGTGATCTTGGTGAAACCTCTCAACCGCCAGGCCTCGGCTTCCTCCACCTGTCACGTGGTGAGGACACGTTTCCTCCCTTGCAGGATCACCCTGAGGGTGAACAGAGAACCCCATGTCTCGTCTGCTGGTCCCAGGCCCCATTCTAGGCACTAGAGGTACAACTATCAAGATAGACAAAGGCCTCAGGCCCCCCAAGTGCCTGGTCCACAGCAGGCCCCCTGGACAACGAAAAGGATGGCAGCACCTCCCAGGTGCCCTGCAAGGTGTCCACTCCTTCTCACCCTCCCTCTCCCTCCCCACAGGGCCCACGGACCTCAGCATGAAAGGCGGGGCCTCCACCACCTCCACCACGCCCACCCCCACGCCCTCCAGCAACAGCACCAGCAGGACCATGCCCACCGCCCAGCTCAGCCCTACGGAGATCAGTGCTGTGCGGCAGCTCATCGCTGGCTACCGAGAGTCTGCCGCCTTCCTGCTGCGCTCGGCGGACGAACTGGAAAACCTCATTTTACAGCAGAACTGACCCAGCGGCACCTGGAGTGCACTACCCTCGGGAATGAGGCTGTCCCGCCCGACCCAGCTTCCTGCCTCACCAGTTGGTACATTTTGTTTTTTGCAAGAGGTGGGATCCGAGAGCTGTTTCTAGCCACACTCCAAGCACCTGAGACTTTGGGCACAAGGACACTTTTTTTGGAATCTCACCACACAGGTGCTCTGACCTGCTTGGAAGAGGCCAATGGGGCAGCTTTGGAAGGGCTGGGCTCCCCTGACAGGGCGCTGGGGCCACAGCTCTAGTTAGATCATCTTCGTGGACCCTGATGTTAGAATCCCACTCCCAGATAATTACCTTTCAAGTCTTAGGTGAGCAGAATTGCATATTTATTGAGAAAAACAAAGTGGACCCTTTCTTCCTCTCCCCTTAGTAATTTATTTTTTTGAAAATGGATTCTTTTGTGTTTGTACAGATTGCCAGTCTGTGTCTGTCTGATCAGAAGGATGTCTCCCTGTGCCCTAACATTCCATATCACTACACTGGCGCGGGCGGGGCCGCAGGGCGGGCGGCGGTGGGCAGGCGCCAGGGGCTGTCCCTCTGAGTGCCCAGCACCACCAAGCAGGAGGACCTCACCCACACCCACTGCAAAGCAAAGACAAACACACGCCCCCCTCCCCCCATTTCACAGAAGCCCCAGCCGTGGCCACCTGTATTCTACCTCACACTCCAGCGGGGGCTTTTTCCAGGATGTGCCCGAGCCTGCTCTGAATGGCTGTCTCCCAACTCCCCCACACGGGGTGTGTGCCTGGGGTGTAAGCCCGGCCCTCCCGGCTGCACGACAGGATGGAGACTGGGAGACGGGAGGCCGGTCAGCAGAGTCCCGGCCCTCACCCTGCCCAGGGAGTTGAGTTAACACTCCCCGCACAGACCCAGGCCCTCAGGCCCTTGCTGGGAAGACCCTGTTTCCTCAGGGTGAGCCTCTAGGTGTCAGGCAGCCACTGGCCAGGAGAGGCAGCTGGGCGCCCCTGGACTGGCTTGGCTCCCGTCCCCGGCCCCCGTGGTGGAAATTAAGGGACCATCATCCACCGGAGTAGCCACTTGGGTTCTAAGACCAGCCCTTCTGGAGGGACCAGTCCTGGAAGAAACCTCTCATCCCTGGAGTGTGAAAGGGGCAACAAGGAAAGGCTGGCCTGGTTTCCCTCCTCCCGATAGGCACTTCCTCTTGCTCAGTGCAATACCTACCAGTGCTGCTAAACCAGGGATTCGCCCAGACCTCAGCAGGCCCCCGGGCCTCTCCATGCAACACTCCGTAGCCATGACCGCAGCCTCCGCTGCCGCCCCTGCCCAGAGCTGGCAGAAGCCCTGTTGCCTTTCCTCCCTCAGAGCAAAGAGGCCCCAGGGAGCCAGGGCCGAGTGGACCCTGGGACGGCCACTGAGAGCCACCTGACCCCAGAGTAGGTATCCCTTCTCAAACCAGCTTCTCCGCAGCCAGCTGCCTCCTGGCACTGTGGCAGACCCCCCTCAGGAGGGGCGGGGAGGGCACTCCAGTATGGGTGTCCCACCCTGTGCTGACTCCCAGCCCCTAGAGGCTGGGGTGGTCTTTTATCTCTCAAGTGGCCTCCAACACCCCATCCCACCACACCACCTCTGCCTTGCATCTGACCCATCCCCAGGCCTCTGGTCGGGGCCAGGACACCCGAGACTCCCCCTTAGCACAGCACAAACTCCAGTGCCCACGGCCTCTCCCACACCCAGCCATCCGCACAGCCATCCTCCACCTGCTCAGTACACTCCCTGACGTTTTAATTTGTGTAAATATTTATTTTTGTGTGTGAACAATATTACAAAGTAATCAGTAGATCTTTTGCAAAATGTTACCCCAGGCAATTTGTGAAATCTTAATGTTAAAAACTGGCAGAGACAATCGCCGCCTTAGAATTCTTGGTATCAATTGCTTAACATGTCATTTCTCCTCCCAGAGGCAGTACCCAAGCCAGGCATGAACGGTTTGCTTTTCTTAGCAGCCAGGAGTGAAGGACTGGGGAAGGGGCTCCTGCGCCACCACACACGGGATTAGACCTAACGATCACATAAGCGACAGTTTGGAGTCGCGTTTTTCCGAGTTTAGGCTGCCCTAACTGATCACCTTCAGCCGACCTAATGCTGCGGTAAGAGTGGAAGTTCGTGTGTTAAAGAGAAAGGAAAGGGACGCCAGTGGCACTGGTCCCGGGGTCTCCCAGTGGCTCCCCCAGGGCGGGTCTGAGGTGGGGTCCTTCCCACTGAAGTGGCGCCAGAAGCCCTGGAGATGGCAGCATCAGGAGCGAGTCACTATGTGAAACAGGATCCCATTAGCTAGTTCAGTCAGGGAACTTGTTCGGTTTGGCTTTTGTTTTAAAAGATGCAGCTTCAACCCAGTCCCTCTCCTCCTGACTTGGAGAGTACCTGAGAGCTGGTTCTGCTGAACCTCGCTCCCACTGCACCCCCTCCCCCCAATCACCCCAGGGACAGCCTTCTCCCGAAGCCCTGCCCCAGAACCATTTAAAATCCTTATGGAGGGGAGGCCTCGGTACAAATTAGTCATCTGGGATCCAAAATTTAAAAGATAATGTGAGTAGAACACACCAATTCCAGAGTCTTTGCAGGGGCCTGATCCTGAGAGGAGAGAAGGGCAGAATCCAGAGAATGGGGATTGGTCTTAGACCAGAAAGAGTGTGGCGCACCTGAAACTCATTTACCCTCACCACTCGGACGAACGGACAGTGCACATCCGAGGACAGCAATGGAGCTGGGGGGCGGGGGGGGGGGAGGAGGGGGAATCAGGCAGGGGGCTCAGAGGGTTTTAGAGAATTTCAAACAGGTGGAACCCAGCCATCCCTATTCCCAAGGGCCACTTACGACTCCAGGGGTGGTTACAGGATTAACTACCAGTTCATTTTCAAAATGCTGCTTTGAACTCAGAGGGTTGATACATTTAATTTGTAATTTTTTGTAAAACTTTTTACAAGATAGTAAAGTATTTCACCAGAATACCAGTTTCAATCCGTCCATGGTCTGATTTTTATATAATTTAGTGGTGCTTTAGAAACTTTGTTTTTGTTGTTTCTGGGCTAAACAGCTCAATCCTTTTTCGCCTGTATCTACCTAAGACCAATGTGAACCTTTGTATTTTTGCTCCTAATTTTGGACTCAGTGAAAGTGTACTGTTTACATGTACAGATGCCCCAGTCCCTGTGTGTTCTGCAAGACTCGCTCTTGAGGAGGAAGGTGCACCTCACTAAGCTCATCTGCTTAGCAAAGCCACAAAACAAAAACCTCTCACTTTTTACCTGTTTCCACCTAAAAACAAAAACAAAAAAACCTACAACACACAGAACTCGGATTTACTGAAAAACACTTCTCTAAGCTCAGAAAAATCTCTGTGCAAGTAGATGGCCCGCGTGCATCTGTATGTGGTCCATTTAGAAGCAGGGTCGGGACAGAGACCTCCCACGCCATTGGTGGGTGACTGCACGGGCAGGTGAGCAGTGAAGCAGGACTTGGCTGCAAAGTGGTGAGTGGAGATAGTTCTCCCAGCAGCCTGGGGTAGGCAGGTTGTCCTCAGTCCTCTGGCATCACTCAGGTTCTGGGAGAGCGTGAGTTCCCTACCTGGGCGAGACTTTAAGTCTCCAGTGCAGATGGGATGAGCTGTCTTCAAGGTTCCCCTGGAGACATCACCTCTGGCGAGGGGCAGAGGGCTCCAGACGATAAGCATATGGCACTTAAGGCAAACAGTGGATGGCACCAACTTTTAAAGGTGACTCTTTATTACTTAATCAGTGGCTTCACCTCTAAATTATATTTTTACAGATATGCACCTATGCAACTTAACGTGGCTCTTCTAAGCAGGTGAGAACTTCCTCTTCAATGCTCTATAAAAATTCTTTGTGTTCTGTATAGTGAGTTTTTCCAGTAAATGTGGCTCAATATTTTAATTCTTAGACTGTGTCTTCTCTATGTGATGCAACTAAATTCTGTTTTGTTTGTGGAATGACTAGCACAGGCCAACTCCCTCTCCCCTCACTTAACAAAAGACCAATGAGCTGTTAATCGAGCTGTTTCTCCATGGTATTACTTGCTAAATGCACTGATTTCATAAGTATGTGGAATCCTTTTTCTTTTGAATCTGTATATCATATATAAGACTGAATCTACTTAATAAACACTGAATAACAAACTGAATGTGTTCTTTCCACTTGTCCTCTTCAACAGCCACACTGCCAGCTAGAATTCTTCCAAACCTAGCTGGGCACTGAAACACCTTTCCACTAGTAGATTCCACCTTTGCCCGGCCCAGCAGCGAGCACACGGAAGGTCCTTGGTAAATGTGTCATGCCCTTCGGCACCTAGCCCGCTAGAAAGGGAAGGAAATGCATCTTCCCTGGTGCTCGCCAAGCGCCTGCGGGCACCATGTTGAAACCTCACCGTGACCTTCCCAGAGAGGTGCCCTTGCCTCCACTTGCAGATGAGTCAGCAGGGGCGCACTGGGGGCTACCTCACCTAAATTCAGCCAGTGGCCAAGCCAGGTCTGAACTCAACTGTTTGCCTGTAAACCGTGCGCATCCCACTCCCCAGTGTGCAGCTCTTCAACCATCAGAACCAAAGCTTGGGAAACAGGAAATGCCATCCCTGGTCCTGAATCTTCACTACTTGACATTCCACTTGACCCCAAACCCCAGATCCTGCTTTGAAGGGAACAAAAAAGCTGCTTTTTCCAAAGACGTCTACTTGTACACTTACTTTTTTCATCCTATACATTATCATTTAGGTTAAACTTTAAAGGAAAACTTATAGGAATATGGGTAGGAACAAAACTGGTTGTCATGAGTTTAAAAACAAATTTGACCGAGTTAAATGCATAAACATGTTTTACTGTTAAAATTGTGCCTGTCACACAATATGGAAGTTGTTTTCAAAACATTTATTTTTCATCACGGCAGAATAATCTTTTTAAAATAGAAATTCTGTGCAACTGCCAAATACATAAAATAAAAAGAGAGGAGCCAATCGTTTGAACACCCCAGGAGTGCACTTTGGGGCTAAGATTCAGACCAATAGTAGTAAGAACAGCCGAAGCAGGGAACCTCTCAGCACCCTATCTTTCCATGCGCACGTGGGGACCATGGGCAGCAAATCCTCAGTACTACCATGAAAAGGTCTGTCCTACTGAATCCACCGCTGCTGAGAATCACCAAGGGACCACACACCCCAACAACCAGGACAATATCTACAGAATCCAGACCAGCCACACACAACCACACTGGTCGACTGGGACAGCACTTACCTCGGATGAAGCCACAGCTCCGCGGGAGCACTGGTATCCTGGGACCGGAGAAGGTGCTGGAGGACAGAGAGGCACTGCTGGATCCCCGGCTGGCTTCTTTAATGGAGCTCCCCACCACGGCTGTCAACAATGTCCAGGACATCAAATGGGAATGCCCCTTAGAGCAGGGAAAGCAGATACACAGTGACCAAACAGGGATCCTCACTCCACTCTGTGGACAGGGAAGACATGCATGCACTACAGGGAAGGAAACCTGGAGCAACACTGTGGTTCACCTAACACACTGACCTCTTGCTGGCCATTTACCCAAATTATACAAAAGAAAGGAAGAGAACTCCGTTTTGAGAGTACAAAACTGGTGTGGTTGCAAACGTCACAAAGGCTGGTAAACTTAGGAAACCAGTGTACACAACAGAAGCGGCCATGGTTTTATTTTCAATTCTGACCTTTTAGAGATCTGAATTTAGATTGTGTTTCATGACGTCGTACAGTAAATAAATTCCAGTTCCCAGAAATGCTAGCTAAATCCTATCATACATAAATATACCATCACAGTCCAAACTAGGTAAAGGGAACATCTTCAAGTCCTGGTTTCTGGCTCACTTCAAGAAATATTAAAAACAAAGATCTTTCATTTGTAGAGCCCGGATACATGGAGACAATTATAATGGGACCTCACTTAAAGCAGCATAACAAACCTTGACAAGTAAAAAAAATTTAAGTACTTTAAAATGTACTACGGAAGGTTAGTAGTTACCGAAACTTAAGTCATCTCTCCTCTCCTTGATCTTTTGAATAAACTCAGATTAGGTTTATCATCAGTCAGAGGCTCTTAAATGAGAGGCCCCAGATGCCTAAGGAGCTCTTGCACCCTGAAACAGTGCACACAACTTACAGCTCAGTGTGAACGCGCATTCCTGGAGAGAGGGCCCAGACCTTCCATCAGGCTTCCATCGTGTTCCCATAAAGGCCAAGAGCCACTGCACTGGCAGCTTTTTGTTACTCTCCTTTAAAAACAATTTTTTTTTATTGATTTCAGAGAGGAAAGGAGAAGGAGATAGATAAATCAATGAAGAGAATCATTGATCGGCTGCCTCCTGCACGCCTCCTATTGGGGATGGAGCCTGAAACCCAGGCCAGGAATCCAATCATGACTTGGTTCATGGGTCAATGCTTAACCACTGAACCACAAAGGCCAGGCTCTCCTTTTTCTTATACAGCTTCTGTCTACACCTTTTGGTAAAGACGTTCATTCCAGGCTTTCAAATTGATCCACAGAGCCCTAGCTGGTTTGGCTCAGTGGATAGAGCGTCAACCTGCAGACTAAAGGGTCCCGGGTTCAATTCCGGTCAAGGGCACATGCCCAGGTTGTGGGCTCGATCCTCAGTGGGGGGTGTGCTGGAGGCAGCCGATCAATGATTCTCTCTCATCAGTGATGTCTCTCTCTCTTCCTCTCTGAAATCAATAAAAATACATAAAAAAAAATAAAATCAACAAATTGATCCATAGAGATGAGAGGAAGCATTAGGCACTATCAAGGTTTGGTTTCAACTACTAACCAGTTAACTGCCACATGTCCAAATCAAAAACCATCCCCACACACCACGGTATTTTGAATTTGATTGCATCTATAGACACTAATGGCGTACAAAGTGTTAATCTCTAAGGTCATAAAGCCCACCTTGTCACTTTAAACGGTGCCCATACAGGAGAGCAACACAGCCTGTGCCTCCTCCTCTCAGGGCACAGGGCAGGCAGATGCTTGGCCCCTAAAGCCCCTGATGCAGGAGGGCTACTCTATGAAGCACACACACCCCTCAGGCAGGGTCTTTCTAAAGAGCAGGTTGGACATAAAGCTAATGACACCTCAAAAAGGCCACTGAGGTTTTCATATTCTGAAACACCAGGTTTCCTTGTCCTCTGAAGGAAACGTCTCCACTACCAAGCACTCCACCTAAACACGGTGCTGTGTATTCAACGATAGCATGAGGCCACGAGCCAGATGTCCACTCACAGGCCCGCACCTCCACAGCTCCCCTCTGGGGTGAGGGTCAAGCAAGAGCCATATAGATCCTATTATAAATTCATGTAGTGATTGCCTGGCTTGGTGCATTTAACCGTCTGGAGTACTTACTATGTGCCAGGCCCTAATAACTTTATGAAGTAGGAGCTACCATCCCCATTCAGATGGAAAAGTTGGCAGAGGCTGAGTAACTGGCAATCACAGTGTGGGCAAGCAGCAGGGCCTGTACTCTAATCCACCGCACTATTCTGCCTCGTTAATGAGAAGCAACTCTGGCCCCTAATGCATTCTAAACTCCTGCAGACTACGTGCACAGATCCTATGACATGAAGGTACACGGACACATCTTCACCACCAGGTGGCTGCCCATGGAGCCCGACCGTAACTTCTCCAACTGCACCTGCAGCACCACAAAGTTGCAGCTTGAACTGGCCCCAAGGGATCCCACCACACAGTCTATTTTCTCCAACTCATAGGAAACAAGTCAACAGATCCTTCTTTTAGTTCATCTTTACTTCCCATCATGTTGGGTTTTTTTTTTTTTTACTCTTGGCATATTTAGATACTAAGATAGATCCTACGAAGCACAAAATCACATATTTAAGTACTCCAGTAGGTCTGAGGACTGAAGTCAACCCCTGCAGGCTGGAAGCCACTCAGCCTCGGTCTGCAGGCAGCACCTCCCTCACTGCTGCCTGCTGCTGCGCAGATGCCCGTGTTTATGGCTTTTCAAGGTCAGAACTGTTCACCCTCCCACAGATCATCAGCCATTAGGAAGCTCTCGAGCAATCTCAGGCTCAGTGAAGCAGTGGAGATGAGCATCCTCACCACTTGCATTAATTTCCGCTTCCAGTGCACAGTGCCAAAGTTTGCCAAGTCACGCCGTCTAAAGAGTGAAATTGACAAGTTATGGCTCTAAGTCTCACCTCACAAAGGAGCTCCTGACACCACATGAGCTCAAGCCGAGGGGAGGGAGCTGACATTTGCTCCTTCAAAGCAGCTTCTACACTCCAGCTGAACCTTCCTTCCCACCGGGAGGGGGTGGGGAGCCACAGATGACAGAGACCGAGTGCAGGTTGTACAGGTTTATTTTTCCAAAACCACAGGAGACATACAAGAGCAGCGCTTTCTCTGGGCAGCCCCATGGACTAGACCCTAGAGTGGCCTCAAAGGTCACAACAGAAGGAAGAAGAGGATCAAACACGCTTGGGCCTCTGCTCCCTGTCTTTGGTAAACAGACTCTTAAAGTTGACAACTTGGACTTGGCCAATACTGCATTTAAATCACCACATCACTGCCAACTTCTCACTCATGCTTCAGATGACAAAAATGCCACACTGGATGAAATGGGAAGGGGAAGACCTCTCAGATGAAATGAGATCTGCTGAAGTCATACCAATTTTATACTTCACACATAAGCACTCACACAGGGAGACTGGAGTTAAACAAGGACTCAACTCTGCAACAAGTTGAGGTACAAGAAATAAGGCAGGAAGCAGGGTGAGGAAAGACAACTATGGAGACATCTATTTGTTAGAAATGTGTTGGGAGAGAGGCAGGCAGCAGGCCTGCCTGTTTCTTCCCCAACCTGCTGTCAAAAGGAGCTCTATGGCCCCAGGAGAACATGGTCCCAGGTATTGCTGACAGTGGCCCTGGAGCCAGGTCTAGAAGGCCCACCTGGGGCTGCCCAGGGCACTCACCCTCGAGTTCAGAAGCACTTAACACTGGTGGTGGTGATTTGTCACATATGGCAGTGAGCAGCCAGTGAAGGTTGGAGAAGAGATGTGAGGAGCAAGATGCATTTGCTCAGCAGCGGACAGGCAGGCTGACTGGCTCTGCAGGCTGCAGCAGGTCCCCCGGGTGCACCATGACAGGGCACCGGGCCAACCTGGCAGATCACAAGTTAATCACTCAAGTCGGGCAGCACAGCATGCAGTGGCTCTGACACAGGTGGAGAGAAGTCTATTACACCACTTTAATGCAATGATGCCCAAAACGTAAAGTAAGGGAGAGACGTTCGTGTTGTCTATATAATACATCCATTTACAGAATCGGCCAGTACTGTGTACAACATATAAATACATGATAAAACATTAGAGGTGCATAGAGCATACTTACAGAAGCCAAAAAATTCACTTTATACATCCAAGGATAGAGTTAAAAATATAAAAATAAGAAACACACACTGCTTTGAAATGTAAAATGATTTTTCACATACATAGGTGTGTGGAGATGCCCGCTCCCATGAGTCCAAAGTGACCGGGAAGGTGTCAGGCAGAGGCATTCACCTGCCAAACATCTGGACATGTGACTGACAAGGTCTACAGGTGGGATTTTCAGATAGATGACCTTATGCTCAACCCTATTGTCCAAGCAGGTCTATTCAAAGGTTCCAAAAGCTCCTGTGGGCCAGTGGGTTGTAATGAGTCAGCAAAGTCCCATATTTGCTTCAGCAACAGAACCAAAGGTTAAAAATCCATCAACTGGCATCAGAATGAACTGTGACCCTGAGGTCAGCAGGTACTTGAGCCCCCTGGTGGGCACTGCTGGGAGTTACCTTAACCCTGTGCTGGTTCTTCCCCATCACCTCCCCAGAATAGCAGGAGGAAAGGTGGCAGGGAGGGGGCGGCGGAAGACTGACATTTCTACTTAGTTCAGGTAGGTTTGTTCCCTGTGTGGAGAACAACCTTCTTTCTTCAATTTCAGGTCCCTCTGGGTGTCAGGCAGGCCCCCTACACCTCACCAGGCTCTGTCTACATGAGGGCTCAGTTGGCCAGTTGCAGCTCAACAAGTTGCCCTGTGGAAAGCCCCTCCAGCACGACAGGAAGGTTGCTAAGTGACAGAGGCCTTTAGCACTATAAATGTTAGGGAGAGGCAAGAGTGCTCCTGCCTGAAGAGACAGTCTACTGTATCAATGATATTCTGTATACAGACTTAAGATCAATCATTATCAAAATACACACACTAAATATACAACTTTTCCCATGGCCATAATTTATTATCTTACCACAAGGCACAATACACAGAGCTTGGAGGGTCCAATACAGTCGTCATGACAGAACGCACCACAGCCCTGGCACATGATCATGGCTTTCAGGCTGCACGCACACTGGAGCGAGATGCTTTCCACTGTGCTGCTGTCGGTGAACATTTGCAAGGAAAGTGATGCACTGTGGTTCGCACCAAAGTTTGCTTTGTGGCTCAGCTGCACCACACTTCCAGCAAGGCCTTTGGGAAAGGCTGGGGAGCTGGAGGAATAATTAAAGCTGGTGGAACTTAGCTGGAGTTTAGAAAGCTTCCCATAAAATGCCTGTTTAATGTTGAGTTGGGAGGGGATAGACGAAGGCTCCAGAGGTTGACTGAGCCCTTTCCCAGGCTCTCGAGGCAATTTCCAGAAGGGCAGGTCAAGGACAAAGGGCATCGCTTGCAAGTGGTCCACCAGATCCCGAGGACCGGGTCCAGCTTCATTTCTGTTCTCTGCATTTGCCTTGAGAGGCGCCCCCACAAAAGTCTTTTCACTCTTGATGCTGCCAACAGAGGCAGGTGGTGTCTTTGGAGCCCAGTCTTCCCTGGCAGTCTGTACCCCACCAGACACAGAGTTTTTACTTGGCCCCAACTTCCTACTGGGAAAACCAGGAGGGGCATCAGCGGGCAGCGGCACTGGCGCCACAGGCTTGGGGCACTGAAGGGTTGCAGCCAGGTTTCTAGAGCCAAAGAGCTTCTTCCCTTGACCTCCAGCACTGTTCTGATCACCCGGGGCCCGGCCTGTCTGATCAGGACCCAAGGAGATCACATTTGGAGATGAGAAACAAGGGGCTCTCGAGGTAGTGAGATTTCCTGGACTTTTGCCTGGGGCAGCATTTGAATTACTGCACTGGGGCAGATCTCGGCCTTTCTTCTGTTCTTCACAACTAAAGGAAGAGAACTGCTCTTTGGAATCCACTATTTTCCCAGAGGCAGCTGTCGGATTGGTCACTGGATATAGGGAATCTAAACTTGGGACCATCTTGGAAATCTTTTGGGGTGTTCCAGGAGCCTGGGTGACCTCCAGTCTGGCAAGACCAGTGTTGGCTTCACAGCTGTCGGGTAGAAGAGGTTCCTTCAAAGCTCTTAAAGGACCGGGGCTGCTCCTGCCCACCGCACAACTGTTTCCCCCAGGATCTTGCAAAGATCCCATCCCCTGCTCTTTGGCAAGTGGGAGTCGTGGGGGTTCCAGTCTGCTGCCAGAGAGGGCTGGAGGAAGGACCTTTTCTAGGGGCAAGTTGCCCTGCAGCAACTGCATCACGAGCGGGTTAGTGGCCTCCACTGAGGACCCAGGCCTGCCCAGGGACACAGGCCTCGGCTGGTACTCGGTACTGGCCAGCAGCAGGGAATCTGGGATCTTTTGGGGGACTGCACATACGCGAGACACCCAGCTCTGAGGAGCAACCATCCTGTCTGTCCTTTTAACCAGACTATGGTCACCATTCACTTTGGCAAGTGAGGCAGAGTGGTTCCAATCGTGTTTCTCCTCTTTGTCCACCACCGAGGACCTCTCCATCACTGTGGCTTCAGTAGGGTCAGCCTCACTGCTGTTCTCAGAGAGGTGGCCTTCAAAGTCAGAGGCTGTGTCTGTGGATTCGCTGTGAGGACTCAGTGCTTCAGAGTCTCCGTTGATTTTCACTTTTTCAACTTCCACCTGTTGGCAGTCATTACCTGGGCTGTCACTGCACCCGTGAGATGGCACTGTCCCAAGCGAAGGACAGCTGGGGAGATCTAAACCATCTTCGGCTGTCAAACCCCCAGGCAATGCAGGAATGAGGGGAGCAGCCTTCTCCCACTCTTCTCCAACCTGGGGCTGGACAGATGGGACGTTCTCTCTGGAGCCTGGTTCAAGCTGTCCCACATTGGAGAAGCCAGCCTCGGTTTTCAGGTCTTCTTGTATAGTAGCTCTTCCCTTCATGGGTGGGCACGAGTCACCAAGTCCTAATTGTCTGTCCTGTAGGCAGCCAGTCAATGACTCAGGGGTGGAACTGGGGGTCACATTCACAGGATCCTTCACAGTTGGATTACCATCCCTGTCCAGAGCCTGGCCAGTTCCTCCTCCTAATACAACATCCCCCACCAGAGACTGAATAGGACCATCATCAGGGAGAAGAGTGGGTCTTTGCTCTTTATTATCCCTTTCCCAGGAAGTATTATCAGACTCACCTTCAGTTCTAACATCTAGATGCAATGTAGGCTGCTCAACTAACCTCTCAGGTGCTGGGGTTTTGGAGGACAGTGGGGGCAAAGCCTGGCATGGCTGGTCCCCAGTGGGAGCCATGGGGAGTTGGGAGACATCTTCTCGCCTGCTTGCATCTGGTGCCCTCTGTAGGGAGTTCTCCTCCTCTCTGAGAGAAGCCAGGTGCTCCCTCCTGGCTCTGGGTGTAGCAGTTCCAACCTGGGTGTGCTCCCCATTTAGAGGACGAGGCGGCAGTAGTTGTGTTCGCTGTAGATCTGACGCACACTCTCCAGGGGTGCTCGGGGCTCCTCTGGGCTCAAGGTGGCCACAGGCCTCACCACCATCACCACTGCTGCTGCCTCTGCCACCTCCCTCATCGGTGGTCCTGCCGCCACCTCCACCCGGGCCACCCCCCCCTCCGATGGCAGTGGTGGCCGCCTCTCGATGACAGTGGTGGCCTCTCGCCCCTCGGATCTGCAAAGCACGGGCTTTAATGTCTGCGAGGGTCCTGGCACCAGTCCAGCCCCGGCAGGAGGACTCCGTGATGGGGACAATTCGGGGGCATATCTGGTAAGTGGGCTGACCTTTAACCACCCAGGGTGGTTTGATACGTGAAAGTTGTATCTGCAAGAGAAGAATTAGAAAACAGTTTTAATTGACTGGGTGTTCTGACCTAGGCACTGTAAAGCTAAATTAGGAGTCTAGTAGCTTAGGGGCCATGGCCTAGAGAATTAAATCATTTTCCTTAACATATTGCGGACCAGTAGTTTTATTACTAGCTTTACCCAGTGCCAGATAAGTTTCTATTGAACGAGTACAAAAAACGTTTTACATAAATGCTAAAGGCACGCTTTAAAATTAAATACCCGTTGCATTTTGAAGTTATTTATTACATTCTTACAAGCTAATATCTTTTTAAAGTATGATACTTCGTAAAACACTGTGTAATATGAAGCGAGAATTCTAGTGACCTGTCCACAATGTGTTAAAAATGAAATTGTCATGGTGAAATGGCGGTCCACAACAGCACACCATTCTCAGAAGGCTCTGCTCAAGGGCTGTTACATGCCGCACTTCTAAATTTAATTTCTGGTGGGACTATGGGAGTCACTACACAAAGAATCTAACACCACCTAATAAAAAATGTAAACCCCCCACAGGATTCTGACCTCTAGAGATAACTTCAACAGAGTGAACAAACCAGTGAAGCAGAGAAGACCCTCATCCCCAATTGTCAAACTGGTCTCAGGAATGGCTCTCTTGTAGAGGGCTCTACACGCCCACTTAATCAACACAAGGGTCCTGCAAAGGGGCTCCACAAATCGCCTGGCCCTCAAGGGGAAACGGCCTCCTACCCGGATGGGCGGGACTTTGGGCTCCTCTTTGGTGGGCTGTGGCTTTTCGGAGTGAACACTTTCAATTGTGTTACGAAAGGACTGACGATCTTCAAGCCGGGGCTTCTTTTCGGGAAAGGATGCAGAGGCTGCCTCCTCAAAGGATTTCCTCTTCTGATCTCTAGGTTCCTGATCAACAGTCTCCTGATGCAAGCTGGGAATTCTGTCTGGAGAGGCAGAGGCCCGTGCCAGGTCGTCAGGATCGGTTTGGATCTGAGAAGCCCCCGTCTCCACTGTGAATCTGGGATCCTCGGAGTCAGGCACTGCAGAGGATGTGCCAGGCAGGTGGGGACTGCCTGCCCCTGCTGAATCAGTCTTAGCCTCCCCATCCTTGTAGAGGGGGATGTCAGGTGCCACAGACTGTGTGTCTTTAACAATCCCTCCTTGTTCTAGCTCCGGTTTCTTGTACAGATTCCTTCTGGCTCTGGTTCGGAGATCTGGCCGAGAGCGTTTCTTGAAATGCCCGTCTCGCTGCCGGGTGGCTGGACCACGCTGTGGCCGTGCTGATCCTCCTGGGACTCGCAAGTCACTCTTGATTTCAGCCTCCTCCTGGCCCACATTCTGCTGCAATAACTCTTCTCTGGCCAAACCCAACCTGCAAACCAAACTCACACCGTCAGTTACAGGGCAGAGAAAGCATGCTTATTTTTTATCTATGAATGACACACCCAGATATTAGATATCTCAGAACCAAGTGAATCTAAATGGTGCATAACATTAACCATAGGCTCTGGTAGCTTCCTTCCATATGGCATTAGGCTAAATGAGCCACGGCAGGCAATCTCCACATTCTCATTCAACACAAAAGTATGCACAACTTGGAGAACATCTGCCTTTATCCCCCCCAAACCCCAGACCAACACTCACAGCAACCAAGTGCCTTACTTCTGTCCATAGTAGTCCTCAAAGAACTTTTCTTTCCATTGTTCCACCTTCTTTTCCTTCTCCATTTCCTGCCGTATCCTGACTTGCATCTCGTGAGTGAATTCACCTAGAGAGAAATAAAACTTTTGAGCACATGCATTCAGGATATTCATGTGTCTTATGGAAAGTAGTTCTACTTCCTCCATTTTCAAAATACATATTACTTTGGTGGATTTAGAGGTCTTTTTTTTTTTACCCTCACTATCTTCAACATTGGTTTCCGTCTCCTCCAAAGGATCTCTCACATCATGCTCTTCTCAGGACAAAACTAACATGTCTGTTACAAGGGAAACTTAGTCTTCAAACAGCAACACGTTGTTCAAAAAAGCAAAACAAAAACAAACCAAAGCCAAAACCAGTTTGGCTCAGTGGATAGAGCGTCGGCCTGCGGACTGAGGGGTCCCGGGTTTGATTCCGGTCAAGGGCATGTACCTGGGTTGCGGGCACATCCCCAGTGGGAGATGTGCAGGAGGCAGCTGATCGATGTTTCTCTCTCATCGATGTTTCTAACTCTCTATCTCTCTCCCTTCCTCTCTGTAAAAAATCAATAAAAAAAAATATTAAAAAAACAAACAAAACAAAACAAAAAAACAAACCAAAGAACCATTCTTACTTCCTGTGCAGAAAAAAGTTAACCTAGCAGGCCTGATTGCTTATCCTTAGAAAGGGCTGCTTACAAGGTTGGCCCTTGGCTGACATCTGGGAACCTGGATTTGGGGAGGGTTCCCACCCCCAAACTGATATGAATGGCTTACTGTGCCTAAACTGTTTTTGCAAACAAGATGGTTTATGGCGAGCACCTGCTTTCCTTTGGGGAATCTGAAATTTGGGTATGTGCCAGGCATAGGCATGCTACATGATCAGCCCTCGATAAAACCCTGAGCACCAAGTCTTTAACAAGCTTCCCTGGTAGACTACATTTCACATGTGCTGTCACAGCTCGGTGCTGGGGGAACTGAGCGCATCCTGTGTGATTCTACTGGGAGAGGACCTTGAAAGCTTGCTCCTGGTTTCCCTGGACTTCACCTTTGCTGAAGTCCTTCACTCTGTATTCTTTCGCTGAAATAAACTACAGCCATGAAGAAGACTCTATGCTGAGTGCTGTAAATCCTCCTAGTCAAGCACTGAACCTGGAAGAGGTCTCAGGGACTTCCCAACACACTCTCCTTGTACCTTCCCCACAAAACTAAAGTAGGAGAAGCTAACAATCACTCCAATGGCGATGTCTAAAAACAGAGCATCTGGTAAAGATTAACATTGTAGCTCAATGCCACAGCGCACTTTCCTCCGTCCATCCAGACAACGCCATGTTTAATGGAAAGAATAGGAGTTGACAGGTTTAATGATGAAGAGGCAATGCAGATGGATATTTACACACAAAACAATGAAAGCCCCAATACCCTGTATCTTCTAAAGCTATGAAGCACATTAACACCTGCCACATTTATTAGTGTTGTGAGGAAAGCCTGCCTTACACTAAATACCCCTTGGAAAAAGAGGTAAATTGGTAAAAATGGGGTTTTAAATATCAGGAAACAAGTGATACCACACATGGCAGGTACCTCTCAAACAATCTGAGATAAGAACGTCTACTCACCATCAGCCAGGCGTTCCCGCCAGCTCTGAGCCGCGTGGGTGAAAAACTCGTTATTCAGTGCACTGCTGCTGAGACGCAACAGGCCATCCGTCCCCACCTAGAAGGATCAGGCACATAACCCGATAAATAAAAAACTTAGAAGGACAACACAAGCTCGCTCAGAGAGAAGCATAGAAGAGGCGGCCTATCCGTACCTGTCTGTCCACTTCAGGCAGGAGGAAAAGGAGCTGCTGCTGGAAGTGGGATGGCAGGGCGTGGAAGGTCCGAGAATTTATCAGGGCCCGAAGGTTGGTATTGACAAGAATGGACCCAGGTGTCTCAAAATCTACCTCTTCCCCTCTGTTGCGCTTCATTTGACCTGTGATTTTTGAAGCAATAAAAAGCAACGTATACATTTTCAGCTTCTTAAAGCAGAAGAAACAAATACTAACTTTAGGGGAAACTTTGGTGGCACCCAAGCTACTCAGAACTTATCGGCACACAATCTGCTCGACTACCCAGTACACCCTAACCTATATGTTACAGTTATTCTTCCCAGGTAACTGTCATTGCCAGCAAACCCAAGAGAACACTTGGGCTGCATCTTCTCACATAAGACTGTACTACGCTGTGTCACAGCCTGAAGAGGACACTCTTCCCCATAAAACCAGGCAGGGGCAGGCCCTGACCCTGCCTCCAAAGCTGAAGAAAAGTTCCACAAAGTCAGCTGGTGAAATGATGGAAGTTGTCTAAAAGCAAATCTATTAGCGTCCTATGGGAAAATCCGCAGAAGCCTTCTTGTGAATGGGCCGAAGAGGTACGATCTCCATGCAGAAAGGTACTAAGGGTTGTTTAAAGCCCACGAAAATGTCAATACCTCTCACAGAAGCCTCAGCAAATGTTACTTTTATTTTTTTTTTTAAATCACTTAGAATAGACACCTGTTAATCTTAGATTGAGCACTGCTGAGGAATTGGAAAAGCAGACCTAGTTCTGACTTGGGCAATGGTTTATTCTAATTTCACAAGCCAAGGCTAACTCTTAATGGTTTCTTGTGGCCCATCTACAAACAGCCAGCATGTGGGCTTTGAGATATAAATCCTGAAATAGCAAACAGTGTATTGGCCTTGTAAGTAAACCTACTGGGTATGGGAGGTGCACACTACTGAATTTGTTTGCATCTCCCAAATTCAACTTAGGTTTCCACTCAATATGCTGACTGGGCTGTAGAAAAGGGCATCTGACAGAGACTACGATGTTGAGAACAAATATGGCAGGATGTTAACAAAGAAAGAAAATGGACGTTGGAATTCTTCACTGAGAAGCTCAGAAGCAATTTTCACTCACATAGACACTGACTGAGCAAGACCACTAAAGCAGGCAGACTAGGCCCTTACAGGGACATACGAGGAGCAATGTGGCACCATCTCTGCCCACAAGGAACTCTCTCTCAGTCTAGCAGAGACTATCTATATGTGGAATAACCAAAATGCAAGGTAAAATTAAACAAAAAACAGAGGACCACCCAAGATAAACTGGTAAAAGAAGTAGACTTCCTCATGTCACTTGGCCTGCAGGGGCCCCCTTTACAGGCAAAGAAATGAGTGCCAAGCCACTCACCTGTGGCCGGCTTCCGGAAGCCTCTCAGGAGCGGGGCAGGGTCCCGGGCGACCTCGGCCTGGCCACGAATAGCAGCGCTGCCCAGGGCCAGAGAGCCGCTGCTGCTGCTGGACGGGCTGCCACTCTCGCCATCAGCGTGGCGGCCCGAGAACCCTGAAGGCACATTATTCCACTGGTCAAAAGTATCACCCGCCATGCCCATGGCTCTTAGACAAGCTTCCTTCTCCCAACTCTCCCTGAGGTGCTGCCAGCTATACTGGGTGCTTCCATGGCCCAGCCTTGGGCTGTCAGAGCTCAACACCGCATGCGCTGGCTTTAAAATATCACGTAAGAATGCCAAACTGCCATCTTAGTTTGTACAGCACTGCACCTTTTACAAAAAGCACCTGCATACTCCATCCGACCTTCACAGCCACCCTGTGAGGCAAAGGGGAGGGGAGGGCACGGCAGAGCCCAGCACTGGAACCTAGGTCAGGTCTCGCCACCACAGAGTGCTGCTGCCAGAGGAGGGTCTCCTGACTCCACTGGCATCGCACTACCGCTGGGAGGCAGCCCCCGGCGCTGAGGAAGAGGCACCACAACCCAGATCGCATACATACCTGATGCAGATTCCACGTGGGCCCCGTTTACCTTCAGAGGAGTCAGGACAACTCGAGGCAGCATCACACCAGTCTTTTTCTTTTGCTTGTTTGCCTATATCCCCAGAGGAATCCAAAGAATCTGAGTCACCTGCAAGGCCACAGCACAGTCCCTCTCCACTATGTCTCCACTCACCGTCTTGTAAAACAGAGTTTGTATTCGATGAACTCAGGCAGGTAATGCTAACAGCAGCACTGTTATTGGGCCAGGTGCCAGTCCCTGTGCCAAGCATCACCCACGCTGAGAAGACTCTACCATTATCCCCATTTTACAGATAAGGAATTTGCCCAAGGTCCCAAAGCTAGTGAGTGAAAGGGCCAAAATTCAAACCACTAACTCCCTGGCTCCTGTTCTCCCCATTCTGCACAATGCTCTACTTCTCCCTGGTTATCCAGCCATGTAAAGAGAAAAAACAACAACAAATCACTCTGCTGTCAGATCTATGACCCACTTTTTCTCCGGCCCACTTTTAAAAGGTACTAACAGGTGGAGACCAAATTGATTTTCTCCACTCTTCAAACACTCTCACAATTAACTACAGGATGGACAGTCCTATCTGTGCCTGGCCTCTCTTATCCCCCTGTCACCAACTCTCCTCCCTACCTGTGAGGAAGCTCTGTAGCTGTCCCTGGGATTGGAAAGAGGCCGACTCTGAGATTCTGTAGAACAGGATGCATTAGAAGATGTTTCATCAAGTGATACTGGAAGGGAGGGAAATAAAGGTTAGTACCTAATAACTGCTTATGGCTCTTCACCCACCTTGTTAAGGGCACTTACCATCATTTTCACCACTCACAGTGCTGGTTTCATTAGACCCACAGCTCTCTACATCAGCTGTGTCCTCTGGCTCCTCTCCCTCCACTGCAGCCGGATTGCGAGACCACTGCAGGGCATCCTTCTGTGACAGGAAGGAAAACTCGGGTGAGCAAAACCCTACAAATCGATCAAGCATAGTAGTAATTTCTAAACATGTATTGCTTTTCCCTTTCTAACTGACTTTCTCAGCAAGTTCTTTTCAAACATATATCAAGAAAGTGAGATAAAACTTTGCACTCAATCATTCACTAAATATTTACGGGTGACTCCTATAAATGCTAGTTTCTGGGGATAGGGTGGGATATCAGGAGTAGGAAACGGGCCTAGCCTCAAGGAGCTTAACTGATTAGGGGAGAAAAATCAAACCTATTATACTCCAAAGCACAGTGAGAGAGGTATACAGAGAAATGCAGCAGCTCAGAAGAGGGGACATCTAAGTCCTTAAGTTTAAGAGGGCATGGAGTACAGAAAGTGAATTAAGAATCAGGGAGATAACCTTCCAAAAAGCTAAGTTTTAAAAGGTGTTAGCTAAGCCCTGGCCTGCATGGCTCAGTTGGTTAGAGCACTGTCCTCTACACCAAAAGGTGCCAGGTTTGATTCCCGGTCAGGAGTGCATGCAGGAGGCAACCAATTGATGTTTCTCTCTCTCTCTCTCTCTCTCTCTCTCTCTCTCTCTCTCACTCATCAATTTACTAAAATAAATTCTTAAAAAGAAAAAAAGATGTTAGCTGACCTAACTGGTTTGGCTCAGTGGATAGAGCATCAGCCTGCAGACTGAAGGGTCCCAGGTTCGACTGTGGTCAAGGGCACATGCCTGCGTTGCGGGCTTGATCCCCATTGGGGGACGTGCAGGAGGCAGCCGATCAATGATTCTCTCTCATCATTGATGTTTCTATCTCTCTGAAATCAATAAAAATATTTTTAGAAAAGATGTTAGCAAAAAATGAACAAAAGACATTAGCTAGCAAGCAGACGGGTGGCAGTGGGAAGAAAGAAGTAGTTGATAATGAGATGAGCACTGTGGAATAATATTTCAAACTCAAAGAAACTATAGATTTCAGCAGGCATATGGGGAACTGAGTATGTTGAGGGGGTTAGAGATCTCTCTAGCAGGAGGGCAGATAACATACTATGTGCTGAGGGATTAAGATTTGATTGTTTTGGAGTCTCTGTAGTCAGGGGAATGATTTGAGTTTTAGGAATTTCATTCTGTTAAGCATGGGAAGTCTGGAGGAAGAAGAATCACACTGACAGAAATGAAAATGATGAAGATCTAAAGTAAGATAGTGAAAATGAAGCAAGAGTGTGGAGGAGTGCTCTACTCCAAGTTTCAACTAATAAATGCTGCTTCTAGCAGGCTCTGTTGTAGAGTCTCAGAATTAAACTCCACCCATTCCTAAGAAAAAATTAGGAGCTATCTTACATCTTGAAACTAGGATGAATACTGGAATTTGGAGAGAAGAGAAGATGAGCAGAGATAAGTTGGAACGGGATGTCTTCTTTGAATAAAAGTATGTGAAGGTTAGGTAAAATCATGACTTTACCTCTTACAAATATACCAGAAATTTATAAAGGACATCCACAAAAGTCTAACTCATCAATTTCATGGGTTCCTTCGACTACTATATTGTTTTCATTAATTTAAGCCCAAATCAGACTGACTTAAAGTAATTAAAAAACCCCCAGCTTTTTAGATCTGTATCTCTTTTCCCTACTGGCTAGAAATGCTCCTCTGAATCAAAAGCTAAAGAATATTTTCAGTATTAAGCTTGTAATTATGGTAATTGACTGCCATGTTCTTGGAATGATGCAACAAATTTATCTCTGAGAAAGTAAATTGTAAACCAAAAATCTAAAAAATGTACATACCTTTTAACCAAACACTTCTATTTCTGAGACTTAATATGTTAAAACATAATAAACTTAAAAAGAATAATCCTTCAAAATAAGAAAATTAATCAAGTGAACTAAATTAAGATCCTTTGTTCATCAAAAGACACCATTAATGCCCTGCTGGTGTGGCGCAGTGGTTGAGCATCAACCCATGAACCAAGTGGTTCAATTCCCAAACACATTGCGGGCTCAATCCTCAGTGGGGGCATACAGAAAGCAGCCAATTGATGATTCTCTCTCATCACTGATGTTTCTATCTCTCTCTCCCTCTTCCCTCCTCTCTCTGAAATCAATAAAAACATTTTTTTTTAAAGACACCATTAAGAGTTAAAAGGGCAAGCTACCTACAGAGATGGGGAAGATATCTGCAACTCATATAACCCCAACAAAGATCTTGTAGCTAGACCATAAGTCAGTAAGAAAAGGGCAGCCCGGAAGAAAAATAGGCATAAAATGCGAATATGGCATTATACCAAAGAGGATATCCAACACTCACATTAAAAGGTATTTAACCTAACAATAAAAGAAAGACACAAAATTATGCAAATTAAAACCACAATGAGGTATTATCGCATCCTTAAAAGGCTAAAATTAAAGTTTAGCAATGCCAAGTAGTGTTACTGTGGATGTAAAACGGTTATACTGAAAATGGATCCAACCATTTGAGAATACAGTTTGGCATTATCTGGTACAGTTGAAAATACAAACATCCTATGACTCAGCAATGTCAGTTTGGATTCCCTAGAGAAATACATATTTATACACATCAAAATTCACATCCAGATATTAATGGCAGCATCGTCTGTAACTTGGGCTATAAACAACCAAAGTGTCCATCATCAGTAGAATCAATACATGGTTAGTGTGCTCAATAAATGGACATTATAAAATAAAAAATGAATGAACTACAACTACTCACAACAATATGGATGGTTCTTAAAAACAAATGAAAGAATAGAACAAAAGAATGCATACTGTAATTTATTTCATTTGCAAAAAGTTCAAAAACAGACAAAATTAAACTATAGTGTTGGAGATGCAAATATAAGTAAATAACAATAAAGAAAAGCAAGAAGCCCAGCAGGCGTGGCTCAGTGGATAGAGCGTCAGCCTGCGGAGTGAAGGCTCCCAGGTTCGATTCCAGTGAAGAGCACATGCCTAGGTTGCAGGCTCAATCCCCAGTGTGGGGCATGCAGGAGGCAGCCGATTGATGATTCTCTCTCATCATTAATGTTTCTATCTCCTCCGCCCTTTCCCTTCCTCTCGGAAATCAATTAAAAAATATTTTAAAAAAAAAGCAGGAAAATAACTTCTATGAAGTCAGGGGAATGAAGGGTGTTGTAAGTAAGAAGGGGTACACGGTGGGCTCCTGGCCATGTTAGATGTCTTGATCTGAGTAGTATTTAGAAAAGTGTTTACAGGCATACCTCAGAAATATTGTGGGTTCGGTTCTAGACCATCGCAATAAAAAGTAACATAAATTTTTTGTTTTCCAAATGATATGAAAGTATGTTCACACTATACTGTAGTCTATTAAGTGTACAATAGCATTATCTCTAAAAACACAATGTGCCCTGGCTAGTGTTCTCAGTGGTTAGAACATCAGCCCGGCAACCAAAAGGGTCTTGGGTTCGATTCCCATCAGGGACACATACCTGGGTTGCAGGTTCAATCCCCAGCTCTAGCCGCGGCACAGACAGAAGGCAGCCAATCGATGTGTCACTCTGATGTTTTTCTTTCACTCTCCCTCTCTCCTGCCTCCCTCCTTCCCCTCCACTCTCTAAAAATCTACCTTAATTACAAAGCATTTTATTGCTAAAAAATGCTAACCATCATCTAAGTCTTCAGTGAGTCATAATCTTTTTTGCTAATGGAGGGTGTTATGACTAGGGTGGTGGTTGCTGAAGGTGGGGTAGCTGTGGCAATTTCTTAAGACAACAATGAAGTTTGCAGCGACTGATTCTCCTTTCATGAACAATTTCTCTGCAGCATGCAATGCTATTTGATAGCATTTAACCCACAGAACTTCTTTCAAAACTGGAGTGAATCCTCTCAAACCCTACAACTGCTACATCAACTAAATTTATGTAATATTCTAAATCCTTTGTTGTCATTTCAACAATCTTTATAACATCTTCACCAGTAGATTTTTTATATTTGCAACCATAGTAAAACAAAGACTTATATATTTTTTATATTTATTTTATATATTTAAATGCCATTTAACAAAAATCAACCAAAAAAATGAGTTCGCGTGTCACCTCTGACACGCGTGTCATGGGTTCGCCATCACTGCCTTAGATCAATGTATACTCCTTGTGTCCTGTCCTCTCCCTCATTTTTAAAAATTGAGGTATAATTTACATAGAATGAAATGCATAGATCTTAAGTAGACTATCTGATAGGTTTTGACAAACACACATCAAGGTATAGAACATAGCCCTAGCTGGTTTGGCTCAGTGGATAGAGCATCAGCCTGCAGACTGAAGGGTCCTGGTTTGATTCTGGTCAAGGGCTCTTACCTCGGGTTGTAGGCTCCTCCCTGGTCAGGGCTCGTAAGGAGGCAACCAATCAATGTGTTTCTCTCACATCAATATTTCTCCCTGTCTTTCCCCCCTCTCTTCCACTCTCTAAAAATCAATGGGAAAAAAACTAACCTCAGGTGAGGATTAAAAAAAAAAATGATATAGAACATAGCCCTAGCCGGTTTGACTCAGTGGATAGAGCGTTGGCCCGCAGACTGAAGGTTCATGGGTTCGATTGCGGTCATGGGCACATAACTTGGTTGCATGTTCCCCAGCCCTGGTCGGAGTACGTGAAGGAGGCAACCAGTCGGTGTGTCTTTCTCACATTGATGTTTCTCTCTGTCTCTCCCTCTCCCTTCCACTCTCTCTAAAAATCAATGGAAAAATATCCTCGGGTAAAGATTAATAAAAAGAATAATAATAAAATAAACTTTAAAAATGTTTATTCTAGAACTGAGCAAATAAGTATATTTACAGTAGATAATGGGAGGCAAATTTCTCAGTTTTGAGTAGCAAATTACTACATAAAGGGGTAAAGCTAGTGGTTCTCAACCTTCCTAATGCCACGACCCTTTAATACAGTTCCTCATGTTGTGGTGACCCCCAACCATAAAATTATTTTCGTTACTATTTCATAACTGTAATTTTGCTACTGTTATGAATCGTAATGTAAATATCTGATATGCAGGATGTATTTTCATTGTTCGCGACCCACAGGTTGAGAACCGCTGAACCCTGTAATAAAAGACTGGAATTGAAGGTATCAGTATGAACCAACATATGTAAAGAGAGACAAATACAGAAATAAACATAGATGTGTACATGTACACTGTTCTTAACTAAAAGGACCCAGAGCTCCCTGGGAAACAGCTTAGCTTGTGAATATACAAGCTATGCCGACATCTTACTGGGCCAGAAAGCAAATAAGTAAAAAATGTTTAGGACATATTAGAAGGACACAAAAACTAGAGTGAAGGGAGTCCTACTGGGCAACACTGTACAATCTGTGCATTAAAGTTAAAAATGATAGGAACAGATAATTCAACAATAAAATAGGAAGCCATAATGAATAAACAAATGTGGGAGGAAGGAAGGCTCTTCCTTACTGTTGAATGCCAATTAATAAATGTCATATGAATGGTGGAATTTTAAAAAGTACCACTTGACCACCATCACAGTAATAATGGTTGTTTCAGGAAAGAATCATTCATCACTAAAACTAGTGAATGCAAGTTTGACAAGACTATATCTCACAAGATAATTTTATTTCTAGTGCAGAAACACGACAGACCATCCTAACCAAATGACTGAAGTTATCATGATCAGAAATCAAACAAATCATTTATTTGTCTCCTGATAAAATACACTGAGAAAAAACATCACTTCTGAAATATTCCTGTCAAAAATGTACTACTTGAATCTGATAATGAAAAAAACATCAGGCCCTGGATAGTTAGGCTCAGTTGGTTAGAGCATCGTCCCAATGAGCCAAGGTTGCATGTTAGATCCCCAGTCAGGGGACATACAAGAATTAACCAATGCAATGGGGAAAAAAGGAGCCATGTAAAACTTTCAACAATAAAGAATAAAAAAAAGAAAGAAAAAAGAATCAACCAATGTATAAATGGGTGAAACAACAAATTGCTGTTTCTCTAAAATCAATAAAAATAATTATTTAAAAACCTTTGTTAAAAAAAAAAATCAGCTCTAGCCAGTGTTGCTCAGTTGGTTGAGCATCGTCCCAAAAAGATCACCAGTTCAATTCCTGATCAGGGCACATGCTCTGGTTGTAGGCTTGATCCCCAGTAGGGGGTGTGCAGAAGGCAACCAATCGGTTTCTTTCCCTCCCCCTTCCTCTCTCTCTAAAATAAAAAAATGTATTTTTTTTTTAAATCAAAGAAACCCAAACTGGTGAACTTTTTAAGAAACAATATGGTATGTCAACTGTAACTGAAAAATAAATAATATTAAGGTCACGAAAAATTTGTGGGAACTTTTCCAGATTAAAAGATATGACCTGGTACTATTGGCGTGGCTCAGTGGTTGAGTGTGAATCTAAGAACCAGGAAATCATGGTTCAATTCCCGGTCAGGGCACATACCCGGGTTGCGGGCTTGATCCCCAGTGCAGGAGGCAGCCAATTAGTGATTCGCTCTCATCACTGATGTTTCTATCTCTCTCCTTTCCTCTCTGAAATCAATAAAAATATATTTTAAAAATAATAATAAAAAAAAGAAATGAGCCTGTCCGGCTGTCAGAGAAAGAAAAGAACTTGCATGTTGGTGAAGGAAGAAGCTAGGTGGGACAACAGTTGAAATCTACAGTAAAAACCAGATGGTCCAAGGTGTCCTATTGGCTGTAAAATGCAGTGTTAATCAGAATGCCATTTATTTTTTGTTAAAATCATTTTGATTATTGAAATGCATAATTTTTAAATATGTAAATAAAGTTTTAAAACCTTGAAAAAAACAAAACAAATGAAAGAAACTTGACAAAAAAATACCATATGATCCAGAATTGGATGGCTCCTCACCAAAATCTCATTTAATTACTATAAAATAATAGGAAATTTTGACTAAAGTATCCAGATTAGATAGCAAGCAGTACTACTACTTTATCAATGTTAATTTTCTGATTTTGATAACTGCCAGAGGATTATGAAAGAGAATTTCCAAATAATATGTAGGGAAAAGAGAATGATAAAGCAAATGTGATGTCAGAAATTAAATGAAAATGTGAGTTTTTTAAAATCAACTATATATATGCTAAAGCTGAAAAACCATTTCTACTTACAATAGAATCAAAAATTTAAAATACTTAGGAAACTATAAAATACCGCTCAGAAAAAGTAAAGAAGACCTAAATAAATGAAGAGATGTGTACCATGCTCATAAATTAGAAAAATCAATGTTAAGATTAGGTCTCCCAAAAATGATCTATAGATTCAACACAACCTCAATCAAAACCCCAATAGGCACTGTTCTGTTAAAAAACTGGCAAGCTGATTTTAAATTTTATATGAAAATATAAAGGGTCTTGAACAGTCAAAACAATCTTGAAAAGGAAGAAGAGAGTTAGAAGACTCACACTACTAGCACTACTTGATTAAAGACCTAAACACAGCCACACAAATACAATCAACTGACTTTGGACAAAGGTACCAAGGCTATTCAATGGGGAAAGGAAAATCATTTCCACAAATAATGCTGGAACTAGATAAACAAAAACACAAACCTGAACATTACCTCAAACTACACACAAAAATTAAAGGTGAACCACAAATGTAAATGTAGGAGCCAGAAATAGAAAGCTTCTAAAATATTTCTAAAAACATTAACTATATATTTTTTAGTTCGATAAAATGGGCTTTCTCAAAATTGAACAGTTCTAATCAAAGACTCCTTAATAAAAATGAAAAAGTAGCTAACAGAGTAGGAGAAATTGTTTATAATACATATATCTGAACCACAGTGCATTAAAGAAAAATTTCAACAAACTCAAAACAAAAAAACAAAAAAAACCTATTTTTTTTTTTAAAGTGAAGAGCTGCCATTTTCTTCCCCAAATTAATCTTTCCTTCCATTGGGAGGAGAATAGCATCCCCAGTGATCTAGAGTAGAGTATCAGCCTGAGTGGGACACAGAAAATATCCACGTATGAGAGTGACATATGAGAGTTAGAGCTCAAGAAAGATGAAATGTCCAAACAAAAAATGACAAGGGGCCCTAACCGGTTTGGCTCAGTGGATAGAGCGTCAGCCTGCGGACTCAAGGGTCCCAGGTTCGATTTTGGTCAAGGGCATGTACCTTGGTTCCGGGCACATACCCAGTAGGGACTGTGCAGGAGGCAGCTGATCGATGTTTCTCTCTCATTGATGTTTCTAACTCTCTATCCCTATCCCTTTCTCTCTGTAAAAAATCAATAAAATATATATTTAAAAAAAAATGACAAGGGACCGAGCATCAAAGCCCAAGTTAAGTGAGGATGGCATACAGTATATAAGAGGGCAAACTGGTGTGGAGGATCAGAGCTTGAGCAGGTGAGGCAACCATCCATGGGGAGCCAGCCAATGAGGATTCTTCGTGAGGGAGGGCCAGCAACAGCGATGGAAAAGGAGATTAGTTATTTAAGAAGGTGTGAGGATTAAACAAGTAAGTTACAAATATGGAAAGGGAGAAAACTAGAACGAACCCTCTGGACTTGCATTAGAATTTGTCACTGGTGTAAACTCATGATTGTTACCATATTTAGTTAGATAAAACTAGACATAAATATAGATGTAAATGCATGTATGTATGTAAATATATCCAAATATTTCTTAGTCTCTTCCCACTAAGAGGAACTGGGCTCAGCAACACCCCAACACACACATCTAGAACCTAGATCTTGGCTTCTAAATACCACTGTATATTAAAATAACCAAACAATCACAATTAGAAAACAAAATTAAAAGCACAATACCACTTACAATAGCTTCCCCCAAAATTAAATACTAATGTATAGAGAAATGAAATATTTTCCCACTAAAACCTGCATGCAAATTTTATTTGGATAGTCCCAAACTGATAACAAACAACCCAAATATTCTTCAATGGAAGAATGGCTAAACAACCTGTGCCTATAAAATGGAATACTGCTCAACAATAAAAAGAAATAGTGTTGATACACAACCTGGATAGATCTCAAAGGTATTACTCCCGTGAAAAAAACAATCTCAAAGGGTAACATTATATAATTTTTATTTATACTACATTCTGGAAAGGATAAAATTATAGTCAGTATTAATAGTTTTCTATAGTTATATATCAAATTACCACAAGCTTAGGGGCTTAAAACAACACACATTTATTATCTCAAGTTTCCAGGGGTGAGGGTCTGGGGGTGGTTTGGCTAGATACTCTCCTCAGGGGCTCAGAAGGTTCACATCAAGTAGTCAACTGAGTTCTTTTTATGGAGCTCAGTTTCCTTTGCCAAGGTCACATGCTTATTGGCAGAAAACAATGTCTTGTGGTTGTAAGACTAAGGTCACTTTCTTGCTGGATGTCAACTGGGGCCTACACTCAGGGATCACTGCAGTTCTTGCCATGTGGCACTCTCATGATATAGCAGCTTGCTTCTTCAAAGCCAGCAGAACTGCTCACTTCCTCTATCTGACTTTCAGGTCCTCTTTTAAAGGGCTTGCCTAATTGGGCCAAGCCAACTCAATTTCTTTGGGCTAATTTAAGTACATCTGACCTTAAGCACATTTGCTAAATCTCTTCACTTTTGCCATGTCCTATTGGTAAAAGCAAATTATAGTTCTCATCCCATGCCAGAGAGATTATAGGAAGGCGCGGGTATTAGGGATCACCTTAAAATTCTGCCTAACACATCCAGCCTGCAGGCATCCCTCCAGCTGACCACAGTTATGAGAGCCCAGCACAGATCATCTCGAATAATCTAAGTCAGGCCAGACCAGAAAAAAATGCCCATTCAACCCAAGGAACTGAGAGTTAAACATACAATTGTTGTTTTAAGCACCAAGTTATGGGATGGTTTGTTCCACTGCAAAAGCTAACTGATACAAAACACATAAAATACTTAGCCATCCAGAATAATCAGAAGAGGCTCAAGATCAGGCAGGTTTCTATAAATGGGGCCAGCAATTGCCAAAATGAAATGTATACACACAAATTTCTAATCTAAAAATAAAACAAGAAATTAAGTTTCAACCATTTACTATATGGTTTGACGCTGCTGCCCTTCCACAATTCCTACATCATATTTCAGTATTCTTAAATTCACTTATTTTCAGCATGTTCTTTATGTCTAATTAGGTGGATTAACAGATTTCATCTAGTTTTAACTAGGCTTAAAAACATTACCATAATGAAAAGACAGTTTGGAAATAATACTGATAATGGAAATACAAGAGACACTAAGAAAACAGCAGAGCTGACATTTTTACACCAAGCATTCTACATAACAAAAGGCTAATATGCAAATTGTCCCCTTGACCAGGATTTCAACCAACTAGGGGGCGGGGCCGGCCAGACCCCACCCGTGCACGAATTCGTACACCAGGCCTCTAGTATATAATAAAAATAAGATCAATAATGAGAAAATCATGCCTGAAAAAGTTAGCCAAAAGCATTAAAAATTAGATAAAACTAGTTGAGCCCTAGCTGTATGACTCAGTGGATGGAGCATTGGCCTGCGGACTGAAGGGTCCCAGGTTTGATTAGGGTCAAGGGCACATACCTCAGTAGCAGGCTTGATCCCCAGCCCTGGTCAAGATATGTGCAGAAGGCAACCAATCAATGTGTCTCTCTCACATCAATGTTTCTCTCTCTCTCTTCCCCTCCCTTCCAATCTCTCTAAAAATCAATGGAAAAACATCCTCAGGTGAGGATTAACAAAAAAAACTAGTTGAAACATAATATATCTTCTATCATTTACTAATTTCACTCTAATATTAACTAATTATTTTTAAAATATAGCATAATTTTAAAATGCTTTTACCATTTCACCCAGCTGGCATGGCTCAGTGGTTGAGTGTCAACCTATTAACCAGGAGGTCACGGCTAGATCCACAGTGTGGGGCATGCAGGAAGCAGCCAATCAATGATTCTCTCTCATCATTGATGTTTTTCTCTCTCTTCCTCTCCCTTCCTCTCTGAAATCAATAAAAATATACTTTAAAAATATATACTTTTAAATTTCCACTTTAGGGTGTACTTCACAATGGACATATTATAAAAGAATATAGCTAACTTATATCTAGATGTATATATAATCTATACTAATAAAAGGGTAATATGCTAATTAGACCAGACGTCCTTCCTGACAAAGCCGGGCCAGGGCAAAGCTGCCTACCCACAGTCCCGGACGCCAGCGGCTGTGGTGGCTGCAGCCTGGGAGAGGGAGAAGCCTGCCTGCGGCCCTGGGCACCAGCGCCTGTGGCCGGCCAGGGTCCCGGACACCAGCAGCTGGCTGGAGGAAGGAATCCTGGGTCCCGGGTGCGGGGCCAACCCAGAGGTGGTTAGGGCGTTCAGGCCAGCAGTGGAGCAGTTAGGGGCGATCAGGCAGGCAGAGGTGGTTAGGGGCGATCAGCCAGGCGAGCAGTTAGGAGCCAGCAGTCCTGGATTGCGAGAGGCAGTCGGACATCCCCTGAGGGTCCCAGCCGGGAGAGGGTGCAGCCGGGCTGAGGGACCCCCCCCCCCCCCGTGCACAAATTTCGTGCACCAGGCCTCTAGTCTATAATAATAAAGGCATAATATGCTAATTAGACTGGACATCCTTCCAGACAAAGCTGGACTGCGAGGGCCGAGGCAGCCACCACAGTTGTGAGGGCCCAGCCCCATGCACGAATTTCGTGCATAGGGCCTTTAGTGTATAAATAAACATGTGCATAGGTGCACTCTCCCGCTGGGAAGCACACCTGGGCACTTCTCTTCCCCCACTTCTTCTTCCATGGGCACACATCTCCTAAACTCTAAGGGACCCCATGAGACAAGCTACAGGGAAGCAATGGGCAGCAGCAGCAGTTTGTCCTGGGCTAACACCCTGAACATATCTACAAGGCCCCCTTTTCTGACTTCCCAGCGAGCCAAAGCAGCCCGCCTAAGCTCTCCTGTTGCTTCTTCTATGCTAAGCCCTTCCTTGCTTCACTATCCTGAGTGTGCTTCTATGGTCAATAAATTCTTGCTTGCTTTGATGCAAAAGTTAAAAAACAAAAATAAGCCCTAGCTGGTTTGGCTCAGTGGATAGAGCTTCAGCCTGCAGACTGAAGGGTCCCGGGTTCGGTTCTGGTCAAGGGCACAGGCCTGGGTTGTGGGCTTGATCCCCAGTAGAGGGTGTGCAGGGGTCAGCCAATCAAATGATTCTCTCTCATCATTGATGTTTCTATCTCTCTTTCTCCCTCTCCCTTCCTCTCTGAAATCAATAAAAAGATATTTTTAAAATTTTAAATAAAAAATTTAAATAAAATAAACGTGTACATATGTATGTGTATGTATGTACACACACACACTGAGGATGTGAACTCAAAAATTTTTTTATTACCACTAGGGGATTAAAACAAAAAACAAAAAAAATACCTGAATACCACTGCCGTAGGTAGGGAAAAACAATGCAGTGACATGATCAGAGATGTGCTTTAGAATGATCTGACAGCAGTCACTAATGGAAAGAGTCTAAAAATAAGAACACTAATTAAGAGACCAATGCAACAATCAGGCCACAGGTAATTACTGCCCGAGTAAGAATGAAAGAACTGTAAAAAAAACAACAAGTCTAATTAGCATTAAATTAAAATAAAAGGAAAGAACATATCTAAGCTATTTGTGTAAAAGAAAGAAAAGGAAATAAGAAAACATGTATAGCTTTACAAAAATAAACATAGAAAGGATAAACCCCACTTAACACAGCTTAAAAGACTCAAAAGGATACATTCCCAAGTAACTTTATTCACATTCCAGAACAAAGCTCAAAAATAGACATGAATACAAAAATATTCCCAGAACCCAAAATTTAATTCTCAGTGTCTGTCGACAAATCAAAAATTATTAAGAATGCATAGAAGCCATAACCGGTTTGGCTCAGTGGATAGAGCATCGGCCTGCGGACCGAAAGGTCCCAGGTTCGATTCCGGTCAAGGGCATGTACCTTGGTTGCGGGCACATCCCCAGTAGGAGGTGTGCAGGAGGCGGCTGGTCAATGTTTCTCTCTCAATATTTCTCTCTCATCGATGTTTCTAACTCTCTATCTCTCTCCCTTCCTCTCTGTAAAAAATCAATAAAATATATATTTTTAAAAAAACCCCAACAAGAACAAAAAAAGAATGCATAGAAGCAGGGAAATTGGACCCATAATGACAAGAAAAATTAAAAAGTAGAAACAGACTAAAAAATGGTAAATGGTAAAATAAGAATTGAAGTTATTATAACTATATTTCATGTGTTCAACATGTAAGAAATTAAAAATACCCAACTAGAACTTCTAGGAATAAAAACTATAGCAGGAAAAAAGGTTAATGACATGAAGGTTAACCAGTAGAAACTACCCAAAAAGAAAGATAATAAAAAGACTAAAAAAAATATGAACAGCTCATTTGTAAATTGAGGGACAACTTCAAGTGGCCAAATATATACTGGTATGTAATTACAGTCCCCAACGAGGAAGGGGAGCTATAGAACAATTTTTGAAGAAATAATGACTATACATCTACCAAATTTGACCTAAGAAGTTTAATAAAACTCAGGCACAAGAAACATGAAGTAAACCACATCCTAATGAAACTGCTAGAAGGCAGTGGTAAAAAGAAAATATTAAAATTAAACAAAAGAAGGTAGAAAAGATATATTACTCACAGAGGAAGGAACAAAGATTAAAATAACAACAGAGGTCAAGCCCTAGCTGGGTTGGCTCAGTGGATAGAGCGTCGGCCTGCGGACTGAAGGGTCCCAGGTTCGATTCCAGTCAAGGGCTGTGGGCTTGATCCCCAGTAGGGGCCATCCAGGAGGCAGCCGATCAGTGATTCTCTCTCATCATTGATGTTTCTCTCTCTCTCTCCCTCTCCTTTCCTCCTATATATTTAAAAAATATATTAAAATAAACAAATAAATAAAGTAACAACAGCGGTCGAATCAGAAATAATGCAAGCCACAGACATAAGGTGAAGGGAATTTTTAAAGTACAGAAAGAAAACACAGTCATCCTGGAATTCTGTATCAAGTGAAAATATCTTTTAAAATAGAAGATAGTTTGCCCAGGCAGTGTAGCTCAGTGCTTGAGCATCGACCCATGAACCAGGAGGTCAGGGCTCTATTCCTGGTCAGGGTACATGTCCGGGTTGTGGACTCGATCCTCAGTAGGAGGCATGCAGGAGGCAACCGATCTATGATTCTCTCTCATCATGGATGTTTCTCTCTTTCCTCTCTCTTTGAAATCAATAAAAACATTTTTTAATATTTTTTAAAATAAGATTGAAGATAATTTTTCAGACACACAAATGCCTTACTACTGCTGTAAGGTTCTTATAACAGCGGTATAATATTACTTGAAGGTAGACTGTGATAAGTTAAGTATCTATATAATAAACACTAAAGCAACCACCAAAACAACAAAATAAAGTTATAGCTAAGACAAAAAGATATACCAAAACTCCTCAAAGAACAGTAGTGGCCACTGCAATGATTCTTTCTGATAAGAATTGATAACACAAGGCAATCAAAGGCACTCTGATCAATCAAGCTGTAAACGGCCCATTAGTGATGTAAACTGACATATCCCTTCAGCCTAACACATGCTATCTAGACAAAATGAAACCATCTCAGCAATACCACCACTGCATTACCAGTATCACATGAATCCTGGCAGAACTCAGAAACTTGTTTTAGTGAGTTACACCTAATTTACAGGATGTAACTACATATGAGCAATTTGTCACACATCTTCCAGTAAATATACAGGCCTGACACAAAAGCATTCATTTTCCAACCCAAATACATGGAAAAGCTATGCAAAATATAACACATACACACAGGCAAGCCCAAAAGCAAGAAAGAAATATTCCCTGATGCTAGAAACAACGAAGCTACTCGAACCCAAGTAACTCTCAGGGCTACTGAAATCAGATACAGGTCTTAGGGCTTGGGACATGTGTTTTAATGCCTACAAAAGACTAACAGACAAGAAACTGAAAATGAGTTAGATCCATAAAATGCCAAAAGATACAAAGAACTACACAGAAATAACATGAATTCCAACAGAAGTCAGAGGTGAAAGAGTCACCTTGGAGAAACTGAAACTCCATGCCACAGGTATGGGTTCCAAAATCACTCCATCCAAGAGGTCCAGGAACCCCAATCCAAGAAATTAGTCTAAGAACAGGTATGGCACTAAGGAAACCAATGGGTTGGTTCAACAGAAATGCAAAACTTCCTTAGGACACCTCTACCATAAGACGGGTAAAAATAAATCCCACAGGTGATAAGCATTAAGTCAAAATTTTTAAAGAAGAAATGAACCACCAAAGCTGGGGAGGGTTTTCAGCCGACACAACAGAAAAATTGAGACCTCAAGATCTAGGTAGACTAGAACAGCAGTTGCCAACCGATGGTCCACAGACCACTGGTGGTCTGTGAGGTCCGAAAGGTTGGCGACGGCTGGACTAGAACAATAAAGAGGGTATAAAATGGCCCGACCTCCGTGGCTCAGTGGTTAAGTGTCAACCTATGAACCGGGAGATCATGGTTCAATTTCTGGTCAGGGCACATGCCTGGGTTACGGGCTCAATCCCCAGTGTGGGGCATGCAGGAAGCAGCCGATCAATGATTCTCTCTCATCACTGATGTTTCTATCTCTCTCTCCCTCTCCCTTCCACTGTGAAATCAATAAAAATATATTTTAAAAAATAAAATAAAATATACAGAAATAGGGGGTGTGGGGTAGAAGAGGTCAATGGGGAAAAAGGAGACTATCTATAATACTTTCAACAATAAAGGTAATTTTTTTAATGTACAGAAATAAAAGAAATAAAAGCCATAAGGATAGAATGAGAATAAGCAAATTTCAAATAAGAATCAGAAAAATATAAGAATAAAAATGTGATAAAAAGCTGAATGTTCAGTCAAAACTGAAGTATTAGTGAACTATATTATTAATCTGAAACAATCTCAAAGAATGTAGCACAAAAAGATAGAGATGAAAAATAAATGGAGACAGGAAAGGTATTCAAGGACACACTGGCCAAAACTGAAAACTTGAGTCTTCAGATTGCCAGAGTAACTTACTCAAATATACACTATAGCAAAACTGCAGAACAATAAAAGCAAACAAAAAATAGTAACAGCAACCAAACAGAAATCAATAAAGCAACAATTTAGTTACTAGATTCCTCAAATGCAACAATAGATGCCAGAACACTAACAGGCAAGGACGTCTTCCTCTGAGGGAAAATAACAGTCAGCTACAAATGACTGCACAGCTAAAATGTTGTCTAAGAAGTAAAGGCAAAATAGAGGCCTTAAGATATACAAAGGCAGTTTATTACTTACAGATCCTTACTGAAGGAACTTGATAAATGATACACATTAATACAAAAGAGAAATTAAACACAGAATAAAGGAGTGGGATACAAGAAGCAAAGGTAAGCCAAGAGATCTGTAATATTTCAACATAAATATTAACTTCAAATTTTTTTTTATTAATGCCCAACTTTAAGAGATTTAAAAGTAAGGTGGATGCCCTAACCGGTTTGGCTCAGTGGATAGAGCGTCAGCCTGCGGACTCAGGGGTCCCCGGTTCGATTCCGGTCAAGGGCATGTACCTTGGTTGCGGGCACATCCCCAGTGGGGAGTGTGCGGGAGGCAGCTGATCGATGTTTCTCTCTCATCGATGTTTCTAACTCTCTATCCCTCTCCCTTCCTCTCTGTAAAAAATCAATAAAATAAAATAAAAATAAAAAAAAAAGTAAGGTGGAGCCTGGTCAGCATGGCCCAGTGGTTGAGCATCGACCTATGAACCAGGAGGTCACAGTTCGATTCCCAGTTGGGGCGCATGCCCAATTGTGGGTTCGATCCCCAGTGTGGAGCGTGCAGGAGGCAGCCGATCAATGATTCTCATCATTGATGTTTCTCTCTCTCTCTCTCTCTCTCTCTCTCTCTCTCTCTCTCCCCCCCCCCCTCCCTCCCTCCCTCCCTCCCCCTCCACCTTCTCACTCCCTTCCACTCTCTAAAATTCAATGGAAAAAAAAATATGCT
>NW_005871108.1:2729946-2742666 GCF_000147115.1 Myotis lucifugus | reverse complement strand
GGATAGCCATTCTGGGCCAGATCAGCGGTAAACTGTGGGAAAGGGAGACCCCATAGAAAGAAAACTCAGCCATCTCTGTATCCAAGCTAAGCCCTGCCTTCCAGCCATCCCTCGTTGCCAAATATGTGAACTGTCTTGTACATTACAGTCTACTAGAGGCACCACATATCTGCAGCCCCAGCCTGAGATCATGTGGGGCTGAAGAAACACCCTACTGAGCCCAGTCAATCCCAGATTCATGAGACAGGATAAAATGTTATTGTTTTAAGACACTAAGATTTTGTACGGTTTACTACACCATAATACACAACTACTGTAAAAACATCAATAATATAGCCTCAAAATATATAAAGGAAGAACTGTCTGACCTCAAGGAGAAATTGACAAATCCACAATAAAAGGGATATTTCAAGTTGACACATAAAGCAGATTTAAAAAATTAAAATTTTAAAACTTAACTTAAAAACTTGACTGATAATACATATATAGAATATTGTGATGCAGAAAGACAAATAGAAAATACATATACCATTAAAGCGTGCCTCATACACTCAAAAAGAAAAGAAGTCAACAGAATCCAAATCACACATACCATGTCTTTGACACTGATTTAATAAAATGGGTAAAATGGGAGGAAGGGGACACACTATCTATTATGAAACTTAAAAAAACACCACTTTAATTCATAAATTAAATAAGATTTTGTAATAGAAATCTCAAAATATTTAGAACTGAAGAAATATAAAATCATACATGTCAACACTTATGTGGTCACGTCTACCAACAGGTATTCAGAGTCAATACACTCCTCAATCTACCTGTGGTAAAGGACCAGTTTTGCTTCCTACCGCCCCCCCCCCCCCAATCAAAGACCAATATGTGGCCTGGCTGTCATGGCTCAGTGGATGAGCATCAACCTATGAACCAGGTGGGCATGGTTTGATTCCTGGGCAGGGCACATGCTCTGGTTTCAGGCTCAATCCCCAGTGGGAGACGTGCAGGAGGTGGCCGAGCGATGATTTTCTCTCATCACTGATGTTTCTCTCTCTCTCTGTCCCTCCCCCTTCCTCTCTAAAATAAATAAAAATATATATATATTTTTTAAGAAGTAGAGTGGGGAAGAAAAGTGTGTATTATTTCATTCTAATAGAGGAGAAAGAGCCCTGGCCAGTTAGCTCGGTTGGTTAGGGCATCGTCCCAATACATCAAGGTTTCGGGTTCGATCTATGGTCAGGGCACCTACAACAGACAACCAATGAATGTATGCATGAGTGGAACAATAGATTGATGTTTCTCTCTCTCAAGTCAATTTAAAAAAAAAGAGGAAGGGACAAATGTTATTTGTTTATATTTCAAAAAAGGGAAGGAAAATAATTTTTAAAAACAATAAAATGCTTACCCATAGGGCAGCGATTTTCAACTGTTCTCATCTCATGGAACACAAATTATTAAAATTCTGTGGCACACCAGAAAAAAAAAACATTATCCGTTATTTTTTTTGCCGATCTGACAAAAAAAGGTATGATTTTGATTGATTTACAAAAATAATAGTTAATTACCTATCATTTTTGCTCCAAACTGACTTAAAAAAAATCAGATGCCTATACTTGAATATAAGGATTTCTGGTACCAAGAATTAACCAATCAAATGCAACCTTATTATGTGATGTGACCAATAAAATGCAAATCTATTATATGACATATATTAATGGTTCAAGACAGGGCATTCACACCGAACAGCTAGTGTCATGTTGGCAGTTTTCATTTTTTATTTGACAGCCTAAGGAAAAAGAGGTCAGTGCCCCTGACTACACAGTCAGGTATTGAATGTTTTAAAAATTCTTGTGGCACATCGGTTGAAAATTGCTGCCATATGGGAAAGAAGGAACAGGTGGAAGGGACTGGATATGACTTAGACTTAACCAAATGTTATATTGTGTATTTAAACATAAGCAAATATTTACATCATTATAAAGCATAATTAAGTTTATAAAAGCAATCCTTTAAAATAACAAGTAGACAAAACTAATGAACCAAACTGTTTATCAACTTGATGGCATAACCACACATAAATGAATTAGTTCAAGTGACTTTAATTCTTTTTAAATATGTTTTTATTGATTTTAGAGAGGAAGGGAGGAGAGAGAGAGAAAGAGAAACATCAATGGGCTGCCTCAAAATCATTAGGTATAAGGCCCTCAAAACCATTCGATCTGGCCCTGGCAAGGCATTAGGGGTGAGTTAATTGTTTGACTAAATATAGCAGGCTATTTGTTGTTGTTGTTAACCCTCACCCAAGGACATTTTTTTCCACTGATTTTTTTTTAGAGAGTGTATAAGGGAGGGGAAGAGGCAGAGAGAGAGAAACATCAATGAGAGAGAGACACATCGGTTGGTTGCCTCCTGCAAGCACCCCGACCTGGGCCAGGGACTGAGCCTGCAACCAAGGTATGTGTCCTTGACCAGAATCGAATCCAGGACTCTTCAGTCCCATGCGCTGATGCTCTATCCATTGAACAAAACTGGCCGGGAATAACAGGCTAATTTTTAAAAAAATACATTTTATTAATTTTTTACAGAAAGGAAGGGAGAGGGATAGAGAGTTAGAAACATCAATGAGAGAGAAACATTGATCAGCTGCCTCTTGCACACCCCCTACTGGGGATGTGCCCACAACCAAGGTACATGCCCTTGACTGGAACCGAACCTGGGACCCTTCAAGTCCACAGGTCGACGCTCTATCCACTGAGCCAAACTGGTTAGTGCTAACAGGCTAATTTTTAAGTTGATAATTTTGTATGGCCCTCAAACGATGTTATAAATATCCAAATGGCCCTTGGCAGAAACAAAGTTCCCCACCCCTGCTTTAGAGTCAATCATATTGTTAGTGGTAGTGCTATTTTAATTCTGAGGCTTTTGAAAAAAGCAAATGAGTAATTATGTGGTTTCACTTGGAACCAGCATTTTCACATGATTGAGAAAGAAGGTACACATGTCAGATTAAAAAAGGTCAGGCAAAAAAAATCTAGTCTTGAATTTGATTTGGGACTATCAGTACACCCTGAAATAATTTATAACAAGTAGTATATCCAGTGGCATCTGGTCAAGATGGCGGAAAAGGTAACCGTGTAATTGGTACCCTCCCATGAGCACATAAAAATTACAATTAAGCTACAGAACAGCCACCATTGAGAACCTGCTGAAGTCTAGCTGAACAGAAGTCCTACAACTAAGATATACAGAAGCCCCATCAGGATTGGTAAAAGGGGCGGGGATTGGAAATGGGTTGGTCACACACAATCCCTCCAGTTTGGCTCTTAAAAATTAGGAGAGACACCCAGCCGGCAAGGCTCAGTGGTTGAGCATCGACCTGTGAACCAGGAGGTCACGGTTTGATTCCAGGTCAAGGCACATGTCCTGGTTACGGGCTCGATCCCCAGTGGGGAGCATGTAGGAGGCAGCCAATCAGTGATTCATCATTAATAATGAAACATCATTAATGTTTCTATTTCTCTCTTCCTCTCCCGTCCTCTCTGAAATCAATAAAAAATATGTATTTTTTAAATTCGGAGGGATATTTCACAGCTTCAGAGATGCCCCCTGAGGAGCAAGGAGTCCTAGCCTCACACCAGGCTCCCCAGCCCAGGGTTCAAGTGCTGGGAAAAGAAGTCCCATAACTTCTGGTAGTGAAAAACAGTGGCGATTGTGGCTGAGACAGAGGGCTTCTGGAGTCCCAGCCTTTCCTTTTAAAGGGCCCATGCAAAGACTTACTCAGCCCTAGACGGTTTGGCTCAGTGGATAGAGCGTTGGCCTGCAGACTAAAGGGTCCCAGGCTGGATTCCAGGCAAGGGCACACGCCCGGGTTGCAAGCTCAATCCCCAGTAGGGGGTGTGCAGGAGGCAGCCGATCAATGATTTTTCTCATCATTGATGTTTCTCTCCCCCTTCCTCTCTGAAATCAATAAAAATCTATTTTTAAAAAATAATAGCCCAGCTGGTGTGGCTTAGAGGTTGAGCATCGACCTATGAACCAGGAGGTCAATCAAATCAGGTTCAATTCCCGGTCTGGGCATATGCCCGGGCTTCGGGCTTGATCCCCATTGGGGGGGAGTGCAGGAGGCAGCCAATCAATGATTCTCTCTGATAGCTGATGTTTCTATCTCTCTCTCCCTCTCCCTTCCTCTCTGAAATCAATAAAAATATTTTTAAAAAGAATAACAAATAAAAAATAAATAAAAGGTTGAATTTTACTGTATGTAAATGTAAAACTGACGTTTTAGAGAACCATGTTAGCACCAACGTTTACTGGAATAACTAAAGCCACGTATGGCATACCTTTATTTTATTTTTTTTTAATTGTCACCCAAGGAATTTTTAATTGTATTAGAAGGGAGAGAGAGAAACATCGATTGGTTGCCTCCAGTACATACCCCAATCAGGATTAAACCCACAATATAGATATGTGCCCTGACCAAAAATCGAATCCGCAACCTTTTTTTTTGGTTGTATGGACGACACTCCAAGCAACTGAGCCACTCAGCCAGGGCTGATATACCTTTAAACAGCACTGTTAAAACGCCAAATAAAATGTCAAAGCAGATGTGAACTAAAAACACAAAACAAACAAAAGATCAATCTAATGTATTTTTTAAAAAACTCACAGAACTATCCACTAGCACATCAAAATGGGTACTGCCTGTAAATAATTCCATAATTTAAATACAAGGGGGGGAAAAATAACTATTTTATACCCACAACTAGTGACCTGGTGCACAGATTCGTGCACATTGAAAGGAAATTAATTAGAAGGTGGCCAGCAGGGCGCGACACGTACCCAGGCTGCAGGTACACATCAATGTTTCTCTCTCTCCTTCTCCCTCCCCTCCTCTTCCACTCTCTCTGAAAAGCAATGGAAAAAGATATCCTCAGGAGAGGATTAACAAAATAAAAAAAAGTGAAAACAATATATTCTCAAAATAAAACACACCATGCCCAGTAGGGATTACAGGCATGTTCTACTAAAGAAAACAAGTAATCTCTGTCTTAAAGAGACTACTGTACAATCAAGATAGTGAAAACAACACAGCTTGTTTTGATACCAAACCAGAACAAGGTCTGAAATCGAAATATCACAAATAAGTCACTTCCTGAATACATATGTAAAAGTCCTAAATAAAATATTCATACTCTAAATCCAGCAATGTGTATTTGAAAAGAAAACCAGCCCTAGCCAGTTTGACTCAGTGGATAGAGCCTTGGCCTGTGGACCAAAGGATCCCAGGTTTGATTCTGGTCAAGGCACATACGTAGGTTGCAGGCTCCTCCCCAGCCAGGGCCCTGGTCAGGGCACATGCAGGAGGCAATCAAATCGATGTGTTTCTCTCACATCGATATTTCTCTGTCTTTCCCTCTCTCTTCCATTCTCTCTAAAAATCAATGGAAAAATATCCTCAGATGAAGATTAAAAAAAAGAAAAAAGAAAAAAAACATATCAAAGTGAATTTATCCTAAAAATACAAGGACGCTTTCACACTGGGGAAAAATCAATTAATGTAATTCACTACATTACCAAATGAAAAAAAATAAACTATGATTCATTTATTCACAAATATCTAAGTGCCTACTTTTTCCCTAGGAGCTGAAGAGACAACAGTAACTAAAATTAAAAACCCCTCCGCTAGTGGAGCTTATGTTGTAGACAAAGTAGAGAAACAACAACAATAAACAAACTATATACCATATATACAGTATATCAAACAGTGATAAATACTAAGAAGAAAAACATAAGGCAGGAAACCAGGATTGGGAATGCTATGGGGCATGGTAGAGTAAGAATGCAATTTGAGCAAAGACTTGGAGCAAGGCATGCAGGTATTATTTGGGAAAAAATCATTTCAAACAGCTGAAACAGCAAGGGTAAAAGCCCTGAGAGGAATGAATAATGGAGACATGTTTAAGGATCACCAAGGAGGCCACTGTGTTTACTGAGCAAAGTGAACCAGGCAGAGAGAGTAAAAAGAAAAGGCATGGGAGTGAGGGTGGGAAACAGATCCCACAAGGGCATGCAAGCGACTCAGGATTTTGGCCTTTACCCTGAGTGAAGGGGGTGGAGGGATAGAAGGGTTTTGAGCATAGAAATAACTGGATTTGATTGACATTTTTCAGAAAACCTTTCTGGCTCCAGTGCTGAAGAGCATGGAAGAGTGGAAGCAAGGGAACCTTAGGAAGTTATAATAATCTGGGAGAATAATAATGGTGGTTTAAGCCAGAATAATGGTGGTGGGGGAGTGGTAATGGGATATATTCTGAAAGTTAAGCCAACAGGATTTATTGATGAGAGCAAAAGAAAGGAATCAAAGATTACACCCAGGTTTGTAACCTAAGCAACATAAAAAGTGGAATCCCCACTAATTATCATAGGGAAGAGAATGTTAAAACAGGTTTGAGTTGGGAAAATCTTGAGATGGGTTTTGTACAGGTAAATTTTGAGATGCCATTAGTATCCAAATAAAGACATTGAATAGACAATTGAATATATAACAAGTCTGATGTTCAGGGAGGAATATCCAGGGTGGGAATATAATTTGGAAGTTGTCAGTGACAGAGAAACAAAGAAACAAAGGAGACAAGTTAGCAAAACAAAGGAAGATGACATCTTTAAATGTTGCAGAGGGAGATACTGAAAAGAACTCAGGGTATTCATCCCCTAAATTCCAGACGGGCTCAGAACTTAAACCAGGTGCCATGGCAGACAAGAATGAGGTAGGATGAGTTATGCAGTTGTGAACATGGAGACTGTTACAAGTCTGTATTGGGAGACAGACACCCTCACTCCAGCACCACACATTTAACTGACAACTACTATCCATAGCTGCAGGAGACAAATGAAGCCATAAAAAGATGACGCACTGAATCTCTCACTAGTTTAAATTTAAGAGCCTGAATCTCACAAACAGCCCTCAACCAAGGATCATTCGACATTTGAGTAAGGCACACGGTGTAAAAATACCCACACTACAGTATATAATCATAGAAAAGAGCCTAAAAGCTTTCAGGGAGAGGCGGTAGGAAAAAAGAGGGGGGTGCATATAGAAGATCAAGAATCAATATGACACTAGATTTCAAAAGCTACATTGGACATAACTTTTTTCTTTTGAGAAAATAAAGCTTGCTCTTTGGAGGTTTTCAAATACTCCATTCCATGGAAAAGAGATCCTAGTAAACACTCTATAAAACATATTTCAATTTTAATACTGAAAATTACTATCTTGAACAATTTAACTCTTTGGCATAGAGGACTGCTACCAATCAAGTTAAAACAATCTTCTGCCGAAACCGGTTTGGCTCAGTGGATGGAGCGTCGGCCTGCGGATTGAAGGGTCCCGGGTTCGATTCCGGTCAAGGGCATGTGCCTGGGTTGTGGGCACATCCCCAGTGGGAGATGTGCAGGAGGCAGCTGGTCGATGTTTCTCTCTCATCGATGTTTCTAACTCTCTATCTCTCTCCCTTCCTCTCTGTAAAAAAATCAATAAAATATATTTAAAAAAAACAACAATCTCCTTCTAGTATGTGTCTTTCCACTGTAAACATTCACTGAGCACCTACTATGATAGATGCTGAGGATATAACCAAGAATAAAATAATACAGATTCTCTGCCCCTAAGGCCTAGTCCAGAGAGACACATCAAACGATCATGCAAATAATTATATAATTATAGACTTATAAGTGATAAGAAGTAAAGTTCAGGGCACAACAAGAAAATCCTATTTAGAGATAAGGCTCCTCTGAAGAACTGACATTTGAGACCTGGCAAAAGTGAAGAGAGTTCCAAACAGAGACCCTGAAACTGGAAAGAGCTTTAGGAATTCAAAGAATTGAAAGGGGAGTATGGTTGAACAAGGTTTGGATTTTGGGGTATATGCTATAGGAAACCATTGACAGGCATCAAACAGAAACGTGTCATGATCAAATTATGTTCTTTAAAAAAAATCCCTCTGGCTGCTGTGTATATTTTAAAGCAGCAACATGGATTCCAAAGGGGGAAAAGGAAAAGTAAGTAGACCAAGCTGGAGCTATTTCATATCCAGCATACCACAATAAGGTGGTGGCAATGGAAATGGAGACGCCCCCCTAAAAAAGAAGTTTTAAAAGGAGTACTTGTCAGAGTTAATTTATACACAAACAAAAAACCTAACATGAAGTATCAAACTTAATAAAAAAAAAGACCACATCTTCCAGAACAGAAAAAAATAGACATCTTTTCGCTCCATATTCCTCTCCCATCCCATGATGAACAAAGAACTTGAAGTGTTTTTTTTTTTAGAACCTTGAGTATGTTTCTCAAATGTTTGAAAACCAACTCAATTAGTCAAAACTTAAAAGCTCCAATCTGTCCCCCATGTGTTAAATTCAAATCTTGCAAATAACAAAAAATGTGACTTCGTACCGTCTATTTAACTCTCTCAGGCTGTTTCCCCATTAGTACAGACAGAGGAGACATATTTATGTTTCAAAAAAGACCAATATGAGGAGTATGATGCCTGGCTGGAATATAGTTAGCACTCAATTAAACATCAGTTTCCATCTTTTCTTCCAGATTTAGCTATGCTAGATTAAAAAGCAACTTTCTTAGACTAAACAAGTTCCTCAAATAACTCTCCCAAAAAGTCTGATCTGAAGGACTGAAAAGAGATCAAACGCAGTTTTCATACTGGCTGATCAAAATAAAAGTATTTTTTCAAACACAGTCCCAAGGAAGCCCTGCAATATGTACAATCTCATTTTCCTAGACCCTGATCCTTTAAAATCATACTTTTAAAATGTGATTACCTTTGCTTCAAAAAACGTCACTTAAGTAACCCTGAAATTATCAACCTACACACACTCCTCCCTCCAGCAGCCACAAAATCATTCCAGTGGTAGTGCTTTCCAAGCCTCTGTTACCTGACCTTCACCAATTCATTCTTACAGGTCTTTGAACATCAGGACAAAGACAGTTCATCTCTTAGGCATAAAACCAGAGTCTGACCAGGGCTCCAAAAACAATCAAGTTCTCTCTTTTCCCTGAGCTGGTTGGGAATACTGTCAGATAATGGAATACCCCTATTTTAAGAGGTAGTTCTAGACATCCCTTGAGAATCACTCAAATAAGGAACTTTTTACCGAATGGTGAGTCAAAGCCTTCATCAAAACTAAACTGCTGCTGCCTTGGCCAATGTTTCTCGGTGATTAGAGCATCTGCCCGTACACCGAAGGGTCTCAGGTTCAATTCCTAGTCAAAGGCATGTCCCTGGGTTGCAGGTCTTTCTCACATGGATGTTTCTCTCCCCTCCCCGCATCCTTTCCACTCTCTCTAAAAATCAATGGGGGAAAATATCCTCAGGTGAGGAGTAACAAAAACAAACAAAAAATGAAATTGCTGCTACCATTATCCAGAGCACATGGCATTGCTCTACTAACCAGGCCTTCTGTGCAGAACTCCCTCCTACAGTACAAAGCGGAAGAGGGTTTGCAATGAGTCAGCCTCCAGTAGATACCAAATGCATTACAAAAAAACAGGAAAAAAAAATATTCAGGGCTGCCTTACTTGTCACACAAAATAGCCTAGATATTAGAATGTGAACTCAGGAAGTATCTTTACAGATTTTTTACTCTAGGACAGTGGTCGGCAAACTGCGGCTCGCGAGCCACATGCAGCTCTTTGGCCCCTTGAGTGTGAGGGTGTGCATGTACAGTGCGATTGAAACTTCGTGGCCCATGCGCAGAAGTCGGTATTTTGTGGAAGACACACTCAAGGGGCCAAAGAGCTGCATGTGGCTCACGAGCCACAGTTTGCTGACCACTGCTCTAGGAGGTTTTCAACAGAGCTTCAGGGTCTGGGAAAGATGCCTGGGGTGCTTGGGGCATGAGGTGGGGATAGTAGAACCTAGAAAAGGAGAAGCTGGGCCCTCATGCTTGTTTCAAACAGCGTAGTTTCACAGTCATCTATATTTTCAGCTCCATTTCATGAGATGAAAAGGTTTTACAACTGATACATTTAAACGACCAATCAAATCCAACTCCTTAATGTTAGCAAAAAAGATGTATAAGTGGAGAAACTATATTCGGTAAGACATGAGGTGCTATGCTAAAACCTTGACTTCTGGAATCCAGTTACAATCACCAAATATTACTCATTCTGGCATGGAAAAGAACATCCATGATCAGAAATGCCCCAATATAATTAATGCGAAGTGTAGAAATTCAAACCAACCAGCCATAATAACTAAAGAATTCACATATTTCTAAGAATATGAAAAACTACTTGTGCTGAACAAGAATTTTCATTAAAGCAGGGGTGGGAAATGTCTGGCCCACAAGCCGTATTAAGACCCACGAAATTATTTGGTCTGGTCCTGCCAAGGCATTAGAAATGAGTTAATTAAAATGTTTGACCAAATACAGCAGTCTAATTTTTAAGTTGATAATTTTGTATGACCTTCAAATCCTATTAATAAAAGTTAAAAAATGGAAACACATCAATGTTCCTCAAAATTAGAATAGATAAATTGTGATATCTATACTAACTAATAAAAGCCTAGGTGGCCCTCATGCGCAACCTCGTCATCACAAGATGGCCGAGTGCACAGTGGAGGCTGGACTCAGCGGCCGCTCTGCTCAGTGAGGCCTGGGGGTACCGCAGGCTGCGGGGCGAAGGAGGCCGGTCCCCGCGTCTGCTGCCTCGCATGGAGGAGGTGGGCCCCGGCAGAGGAGGCAGATCGCGGCAGGAGAAGGCAGTTGTGGGTGATCAGGCCAGCAGGGGAGGGCAGTTGGGGGTGATAGGGCCAGCAGGGGAGCTGTCAGGCGTCAATCAGGCCATCAGGGGAGTCGTTAGGGGGTGATCAGGCTGGCAGGCAGAAGCAGTTAGGGGCAATCAGGCAAGCAGGCAGGCGAGCGATTAGGAGCCAGCAGTCCCGGATTGTGAGAGGGATGTCTGACTGCTGGTTTAGGCCCGATCCTGCAGGGGTTTAGGGATCAGGCCTAAACCAGCAGTTGGACATCCCCTGAGGGGTCCCAGATTAGAGAGGGTGCAGGCCGGGCTGAGGGACACCCCTCCCCTGTGCACAAATTTTGTGCACCGGGCCACTAGTGATATTATAAATATCCAAATGGCCCTTGGAGAAAAAAGATTCCCCACCCCTGCATTAAAAGAATAAAACCAACATTTTGAGAGGAATACCAAGCAACTCACAAGATGCTTCAAAAAAGGCGAAGTAACCAAAGATCTTAAAACCTGAAGAAAACTATATTCTAAATTGGCATAATGAAAATAAATCAAACTCAAAAAGTGGGGTCCTGGGTTTTAATCCCAATTCAACCACATGCATTTGTCACACAGATGTATGGTCATAAATTATTTGATTTGTTACAGCTCAGTTTTCCATCTGCAAAATGAAGATGATTTGAGAACCCCTGCCACACCAGAACTCTACAATTATAAGTATTTAAAAGATCACATATTTTGCCGAAACCGGTTTGGCTCAGTGCATAGGGTGTTGGCCTGCGGACTGAGGGGTCCCGGGTTCGATTCCGGTCAAGAGCATGTACGTTGCGGGCGCATCCCCGGTGGGGGATGTGCAGGAGGCAGCTGATCGATGTTTCTCTCTCATCGATGTTTCTGACTCTCTGTCTCTCTCCCTTCCTCTCTGTAAAAAAATCAATAAAATATATTTTTAAAAAAAAATTAAAAAAAATAAAAGATCACATATTTGATAAGGCTAACACATACTATGAAAGACATTGTCTAAAATGTCACTATCATTTGAAGTGAAAGTAGAAAAATTCTTTTCTAACAAGCAAGAAAAAGGAATAACCACATGATATCTAAAACATATCTAAAATGTTTAAATAGTTTTTTTATTTAAATTTTTTATATTTCTTTATTGATTTCAGAGAGGAAGGGAGAAGGAGAGAGAGATAGAAACATCAATGATGAGAGAGAATCATTGATTGGCTGCCTCCTGCATGTCCCCCACTGGGGATCAAGCCTGCAACCCAGGCATGTTCCCTTGGCCGGAATCGAACCTGGGACCCTTCAATCCACAGGCTGACACTCTATCCACTGAACCAAGCCGGCCAGGACTAAATAGTTTCTAATGGCTCAGTTTCTGCCTTCAGCAATTAAGAGGAACCAGATTATGGCTACAATATGGGAAATATTTATTTCTAGTCAGATTTTTTTCACAGATTTATCTGTAACTGCTCAAAGAAGGCAAGAAAAAAAAAAGGTTCTTGAAAGTCAACCTGCAGAGTGTAAGAAAAAATAACCCCAAATATGCATATCTGTCTATATAAAAGCTGAAGCGACCATCCCAACCAAAGGGACGACCAAACATGCTGCATGGGGCGACCAGGCTGGCAGGGGGGTTAGTGAGGGACAACCAAATGACCGAGCAGCAGGCTGCGTGGGGCGACCAGGCCGGCACAGGGGTTAGTGAGGGGTGACCAAATGACCGAGCAGCAGGCTGCGTGGGGTGACCAGGCTGGCAGGGGGGTTAGTGAGGGGTGACCAAATGACTGAGCAGCAGGCAGCGTGGGGTGACCTGGCTGGCAGGGGGTTAGTGAGGGGTGACCAAACAACCAAGCAGCAGGCTGCGTGGGGCAACCCGGCTGGCGGGGCGCAGGGGTGGGCAGTTGGGGGTAGTCAGGCTGGCAGGCAGAGGCAGTTAGGGGTGATCAGGC
>NW_005871108.1:2725694-2729846 GCF_000147115.1 Myotis lucifugus | reverse complement strand
AGGGTTTCCGATTGTCGTTAAGCCCGATCCGCAGGACAACCCCCCCGAAGGAATACTAGATTGAAGAGGTGTGCAGGCTGGTCTAAGGGAACCACCCCCCCCCCCCCCCCGGCACGAATTTCGTGCACTGAGCCTCTAGTCCTATATAATAAAAGGGCAATATGCAAATTGACCCTAACGGCAGAACGACCGAAATGACTGGTCGCTATGATGTGCACTGACCACCAGGGGGCAGACGCTCAACACAGGAGCTGCCCCCTGGTGGTCAGTGCACTCCCACAGGGGGAGCTCTGCTCAGCCACAAGCCAGGTTGACGGCTGCAAGCGCAGTGGCGGTAGCAGGAGCCTCTCACGCCTCCTCAGCAGCGCTAAGGATGCCCAACTGATGGCTTAGGCCCACTCCCCGCAGAAAGTGGGCCTAAGCCATCAGTCGGACATCCCCCAAGGGCTCCTGGGCTGCCAGAGGGAGGTCTGACTGCCCGGTTAGTAGGCCTGATCCCCCGGGGAGCGGGCCTAAGCTGGCAGGTGGACATTCCCCAAGGGGTCCCGACTGCGAGAGGGCACAGGCCTGGCTGCCCCCCCCCCCAGTGCACAAATTTTCGTGCACTGGGCCTCTAGTTCTATAATAAAACTGATATAAAAGGTTAATTAGAAGAACTAGCTGGCTGAAGATTATGATGATGCCATCTTCTACTTTTCATTCAGCCAATGTGTATTACGTGCCAGATAGGAGATACAGTGAAAATAAAGCCCTTGTGCTTATATACTAATGGGGGAGGATAAAGAGAACCAAGTAACCAAACAAACAAGGTAATTACTGATACTGATAGGGATATGAAACATCTTCTATAACAATAAAAGCGTAATATGCTAATTAGACCGGGCAACCAGACGACCTTGCGGACTAAGCCGGGGCTGCATCAGGCCTCTAGTATTTAAAAAAACAACTCATAATGTTGTGGAATTAGATAGGTAATTAGAATTAAACTGGAAGTATCTGAGAAGATATTTTTGGATAAAGAACCAAATGATAAGAAGGTACCACAGAGCTTTCTAGGTAGCAAGTGCAATGGCTCTGATGGGGAAACAAGTTTAGGATGTTTGAGAAACAGAGTGAAGGCTAGGGTGGCTGAAGTATAATGACCAAAGTGCTAGGGGAACAGATCAGAGAGACAGGCAAGGGTCAGTCAGGATAGTGACATAATGTGATTTGCATTCTTATAAGACCACTCACTCTGCTTGCTATGTACCTAACAAAAATCAAAATGGGCCTGGCTGATATAGCTCAGAGGTTGAGTGTCGACCTATGAACCAGGAGTTCACAGTTCAATTCCTGGGGTCAGGGCACATGCCCGGGTTATGAGCTCGATCCCCAATAGGGAGCATGCAGGAGGCAGCTGATCAATGATGCTCTCTCATCATCGATGTTTCTATCTCTCTCTTGCTCCCCCTTCCTCTCTGAAATCAATAAAAACATATTTTTAAAAAATCAAAATGGATTCTACTGCCTCTCAAATGACAGACTCAATGATTTAATTTTATCTAAGTCTAGGATTACTCTATTTATTCTCAGTATATAATAATATAGTTCTGAAATTGCTGAAAATGTGGAGTTGGATATGAATTATTTTACTTGTAGTTCTACAAATAACATTGTGAGACTACAGTAATTATTTCCCTCTGTTCCTCTAATTCAGTGGTTCTCAACCTTCCTAATGCCGCGACCCTTTAATACAGTTCCTCATGTGGTGGTGACCCCCAATTTCGTTGTTACAAATTGAACATAATTAAAGCATAGTGATTAATCACAAAAACAGTATGTAATTATATATGTGTTTTCCGATGGTCTTAGGCGACCCCTGTGAAAGGGTCGTTCGACCCCCAAAGGGGTCGCGACCCACGGGTTGAGAACCGCTGGGCTCAACAGAACACTGCAGACTAACAGAATGCCCCAAATTTACAGCAGATTCATACAATAATGTTTATTCAGATATATTGAAATTAAAATGAAAAATTTAATTCAGTTCAAATATTTCTAAAGCATGGACCATGCCAAGAATTCTGCCCAAAGCCAAATTACAAAGATAAATAAAACTCAGTTTCTGCCCAGCTGGTGTTGCTCAGTGGTTATTGTCGACCTATGAACCATGAGGTGAACTGATTCCCAGTTAGGGCAAAGGCCTGGGTTTTGGGCTCGGTCCCCAGTAGGGGGCATGCAGGAGCCAACCAATCAATGATTCTCATCATTGATGCTTCTATCTCTCTCTCCCTCTCCCTCCCTGTCTCGGCAATCAATAAAAACTTATTAGAAAAACAAAACAAAACTCAGTTCCTACCCTTCACAGTGTTCATAGAAAAAGGTATTTTTCTTCTCCCTCTTAAAATACAAATATGTCATTAAGAAGCATATGTTTAATATGGATCATTATAATTACACATAATTACACAAAACTGCATCATATATAAAATAGAAAACTGCCATTAATCAGCAATTAAGGATGAGAAACCTAAAGAAATACCATAAAAGCTACCATTTATTAAGAACTGATTCTGTGACAGGAATGTATATACCACCATAAAGAGACATTAAAATCATCTCAGGTTACAAAGCTAGGTTTTGAACTCAGAGCTGTCTCTCCTAAAGCTCAGTTCCTAACATTACATTATGCTGCCTCAACCAAAATAAGTTCGAAATATTAGAAATAATACAGAAAACAGCACAGACATCTGAACATAAGATACACTTGATATATACACAAAGATCAAGTTTTATGACTGCAGGTTATATAGTTGATAGTTGCTCAAGTTTTTAATCTTGAATTAAAGAAAACAAGTCTACAAGTAAACAAAACAGGGAAACGTTTGAATAAGGACTACTGCAACTTAAACTACATTATGGAAGAGTATAAGGGTCAGCAACAAATTTTCAGTTTCCTCGCTGTCAATAGGTTATCTTAAGTCTACATCAGGAGTCTGGAAACGACAGCCCTGAGCCAAATCTGGCCTGTTGCTGGGTTTTCTAAATAAAGTTTTATTGGAACACAGGCAGGCCCATTCATTTGTGCGTTGTCTATGGTTGCTTTCCTGCTACAATGGCAGAGCTGAATAGTTGTCAAATACAGTCTGATCCTCAAAACTTAAAATATTTATTATCTGGTCCTCTACAGAAAAAGCTTGCCATCTCCTGGCCTAAATGATAGCCATATATATATATCACAAATGGTAGAAAAATAATTACCTTGTCATTTCAGCTTTATTATGAATTATTAACGCTTTATTATGAATTCTACCTGATTTAAGTTCTCTTCCTTTGTAATTAGTGTCACTTAATAAATGCTAATAAAGTTTTTGAATTTCCACAAGTATGTTCACATTTGTTATTTTCCATAGTGTAGATCTTACTTTAGCTACCCAGTAATTTATCCTTCATAATATTACAAACAAAATCCTAATTAAGGAACATCTGCAATTACCTCCACATACACACTTATCCCTCTATTGCACACAATCTACAAAGACATAGACAAGGAAAAGCTGAATATATACACAACAGTTTATATGACTAAATATTTCCTAATTCCCTGTTCACACTAGAATACCTCTCAGTCAATTGCCATTTAGGACTAACAGCATCAACACCACCTGCTTGCTTATTAGAAATGCAATTCATGGGCCTCATTCCAGACCTACCAGGTGATTCTTATGCACACTAAAAGCTTAAGGATCACTACATTAAAACAAGGTTTATATTACTTACCTTGAGTGTGAAAAGGCTGATTCGCCCAGGCAGTTTATAAAATAGCCCCTCTCCTCCTCTTGAATTGGAATGTAGCATGGCATTGAGACATGCGAGAGGGGATGTCCCACTGTAAAAACATACAAGGATGGGTGAGGGTCACACAAGTTCATATGCCTACTTACTCAAAGATCTAAGACTTTCTGGCTCCTTAAATTAAGAAGCGGAGCAAGAAATATAGAAAAAAAGATCCCATCACAATTCTAGTTTGAAAGTAGCAAAAGAGTAACAGATGGAATTCGCATAATCATACCCAGAGAATTCAGGAGTTTGAAAAAAACACGTTACCCAATATTAAATTAAAATTTAATATATAAAAACAAAACCAAGTTTCTAGCTCTATATCATACGCAGAAC
>NW_005871108.1:2707529-2723772 GCF_000147115.1 Myotis lucifugus | reverse complement strand
AATTTATATTAGTTCACTCCATCCATGCTTTTGTTCCGGCCCTCCGGTCCAGTTTAAGAACCCATTGTGGCCCTCGAGTCAAAAAGTTCGCCCACCCCTGGGATAGAGCGTCAGCCTGCAGACTGAGGGGTCCCAGGTTCGATTCTGGTCAAGGGCATGTACCTTGGTTGCGGGCATATCCCCAGTGGGGGGGGGGGTGCAGGAAGGCAGCTGACCGATGTTTCTCTCTCATCGATGTTTCTAACTCACTATCCCTCTCCCTTCCTCTCTGTAAAAAATCAACAAAAATTTTTTTTTTTAAAGTTAAGTCAAAATGGATTTGTACCCAAAAAGGGCTCAAACATTAAACTAAAAACAAAATGGCAGAACCCATCCAGTGTGGCTCAGTGGTTAAGCATCGACCTATGAACCAGGAGGTCGAGGTTCAATTTCAGTCAGGGCACATGCCAGGGTTGGGAGCTTGATCCCTGATGTGGGGTGTGCACGAGGTAGCCAATCAATGATTAGCTCTCATCATGGACATTTCTGTCTCTCTCTCTCCCTCTCCCTTCCTCTCTGAAATCAATAAAAATATATATTTAAAAAATTAAATTAAAAAAGATTACAAATTAAGTTATTTCATTGTCCCTGCTACAACAGTAGGCTGCAAAACAATGACAATTCAGTGAATGAAAGGCTACTTACTGGATCTTAAAATAGAAAATGTCAAAAATGCTAAAAACTGCCTATTATTAATGTTAACTGAATTTGGCACTAGCATGTGCTTAGTGGTAGGGTTCACTTGTGCACCTTCTCTTTCCTCTCCCCTTAATATATAAATATAGTAAGTAAAGCCTCTTAGCATTTTTTTAGAACTAGCACTAGCAGAGTGTTAAAAATAATTTGAGTTTAAAAAAGGCATTAAAAAAAACAACCCTATTACTTATTCTGCTTTGGAACACACTGGATACTAAAAAAATTTTCACCAAGAACCAATCTCTAAAAGAAACGTTGAGCAGAATCTGGTTTTTCAAGTGGGTGTGCTAACATCTCTGCTACAAGGAGGAACGGCATGTTGGCAGAATCTTTTTGTGAACGTGACTCCTACACATTATGCCTCTGTCTACAAATTACAGAGCTGCTCACTCATCACAGCCACCATGACTGCTTCAGAATTCCTATAAGAGCAAGAAGCAGCCCTAGCTGGTTTGGGTCAGTGGATAGAGTGTCAGCCTGCGGACTTAAGGGTCCCAGGTTCGATTCCGGTTAAGGGCACATTCTCAGGTTTCAGGCTCGATCCCCAGTAGGGGGCATGCAGGAGGCAGCCAATCAATCATCATTGATGTTTCTATCTCTCTCTCCCTTCCTACCTGAAATCAATAAAAAGTACATTAAAAAAAAAAAAAGCAAGAAGCAGAAACAAGTTAAGGTTCTTAATCCCATCTGTCCCAAAGGGACTAATTTACCTTCTATAGGCATAGTGGTCCAACAGCAATGCAGGCGACAGCATGAAGGGAAATAGCCCATAAAAACAAAAATAAAGCACAATTATAACACTACACAATGCATAAATGAATATGATCTAGATAATACTGATCTTCCCTCCCCACAAAAGGTCAACTTGAGAATGTTTGAACTGGTAACTGGAAAGTGAGTATCTTTTAACCCTAAAAGGTCAATTCCAAGAAGCTAAAGCTTAACCAGCAAAAACATATGCTGTTTATTCTGAGTCCCAAGAAGAGACTGTTGAACTCTCCTCTTTCATTTAAAAGAAAACAGTCATTGGTTTTCATGCCTGCAATTCCTTTTGTTTCTAACTTGTTGCTTCTCCAAGAAAACTACATCGAACTCTCCTCTTTCATTTAAAAGAAAACAGTCACTGGTTTTCATGCCTGCAATTCCTTTTGTGTTTCTAACTTGTTGCTTCTCCAAGAAAACTACATCATAGGATAACAAAATCAAGGTCATAGGATAACAAAAGCAAGGTCACCCCCAATTTACTATATTCATATCATAAATGGTTAGAATCAGGAGGGAAAAAAAGGCCCTTGGGTTTATGGTGATGAAACCACCCTTCTTTGATCCTAAAACAAAGTACTTCAGAGATACAGTATAGAGAAAAGGGTACTTTTAGACTCAATACAGCCCCACCAGAGTCCACCCCTTCTCTATTATTGAAACTTAAAAAATAGAGTACAAGAAAAAATGTGCAGACTCCTTACACAAAAAACAAGCTCCATTGTCAAGATTTAAGGGAAAACAAGGATGAGGAAAGCCACTGGACCTCTGATAAAAACAAATGGATATTCACACTCCCACCTACACTTGGGAGGACATACAACCTGAGATGGTTCCACATTACCACCAGGCACGAGTGAGAGTGTGTGTGTGCGTGTGTATATACACATATATATACATATATGTGTATGTAAATATATACATACGCACACACAAGTGGACTTATCACTATATCACTATATAACAGACATATGCCCTATGAAACCCTCATGTAAGCAACAAAAGCAATACAAACCTCATTTCCTTTAGTCCTTCTGCTTCTATGACCTGCAGAATCTGTTTTGGTGTCATCGGAGCATCTGAGTAGTTTTCTAGTACCTGAAGAAATACAAATGCTCTGAATTCAGTATACTATTTCCATTACCAGTCTATATCATGGGCGACAGTTCTGCCATGAGGTATCACTGCTGACAATTTACGTATTTCCACAGTTAAAATTACTTCAGAAACCAAGGCGAAACATTCTAATTTCAATTCTAAAACACATCTTCTTAGCATAGATGTTATCATATGTAGGGCCTTAGCAACGTTGGTTAGTGCTTAACTTGATAATGCTAATATGACTATACCACAGAATAGGTAGTGCCACACACTAATTTATAAGACAGACATGCATTCAGATTTTCTTTCCCAAGGAAGTTTGATTAGTACCCATATTTTTAAATGATTTTTTAATTTTTTTTCATTTCTTTATTGATTTTAAATGATTTTTACCAGTGAGTTGTGAAATTCTGGTGTTAATTGCCACAGCAGATTTTGCCATTTGGCAACATGATGCTATGGTTCTGCATGGTTGGTGCAAGCAAAACAATGAACCAGAATGTCCCATTTATGTTAGCATCACCTAGAAGTCATGGCAGTAGTTTCTCATAAGCAACTGCAGCTCTTTGACTTTAGGAGGTTGAATTGTTTTAGAAATGTTGTCTTTCTCAGGGAGAAAAAGACAGGCTATCAATATCTTTGTACTGTCTCTACCTGAGCAGGTGCTGAGGTTACTCCAAACCATACTAACATGTTGCAGTCATTCACAATGGTAACAACTAAGTACTGCTCTGTCACAAATAAAACATGAAGCAAGAAGCCTGACAGGACTGCTGCTGAAGGTTCCCACTATTAGAACACGAGCCCTTAGCACAAAAGGAAGTCAAGTTTTAGAGAAGTAGGTGCTCAGATAAACCTCTATTTACCATTATCCCATTCTTAGCTTCTTTCTTTTCAATTTTTACATTCTCCTTTGGTAACATTATCATCTCTCATAGTTACAACTATTACCTAAACTCTGATAACTCCCAAATCCTTTAGCCCAGATTTTTCCCCAAACTTCAGACTCAAATATTTAGTTCTGTACTAGGCATCCCCCCTTGATGGTCTAATTCATCTCTCCTTCTTCCAGTATTCCCCACTTTGGTTGGCAGCCTAATTACCTAATTCAGAAACCTGGCGGTCATCCTTCACTCTCACCTGTCCCCCAATTCCCACAGCCAGTTTCATACTAAACCAAACACAACCACCCCTTTGCTAATATCCCTGCAACCAGCCCTGCTTTCCTCAAATCCATTCTTACTCTGCTGCCATTCTTCATTCAATAAATACATGAATACTTTGTACCAGAACAATTATCAGAATTCATCAGTAAACAAACCAAATCTCTACCCTCACAGAACTTAACCTGCTATAGCCTGACAACCCAACAATCACTTCCTGGCTTTAAAATCTTCAACAGCAACCTAGCTTCCTGAGAATCCACTGGCCAACCAGAATAACAGACAGAACAGAAGTCAAATTCTAGACTTCTAAACTTGGGCAGTCACCTACCCAATCTGAGCCTGTTCCCTCAATTATGAAGGAAGGATACCGGTGTCTTTCTCTCAGTTGTTTTACAGGTTAGAAATGACATAAGTGCCTACAGTGCCTGGCACAAAGTAGGTGGTCACTGGCCTGGCATACAAGGCCCTCATAATCTGGTCTCTACCTGTCTCTCTACCTGATTGCCAAACATACTCCATCAACGTTGTCCCAATAACTAAGTGTAGCTCCACCCAATTCCCACACTCTCCACCCTGCAAATTCTCTCATCCTCCCTCCTTCCCTCTCTCTCCAAGATGCAGTTTGGGAAGCACCTTCGTCCTGGAAGCCTTCTCTGACCTCTGCCAGGCAGAGGTAACTGTCTTTTCAGTGTCCCAATAGTTCCACACACATATAATTCATCTTCCAAAGCAGAGCACTGGAGAGGGAAAGGAGGAACTATTCGTAATTATGCCTGGACAATAAGCAGGAACAAGGATGTCTGTTTACCATTTACACACCTATAATGGCGCTTTACCATGCCTATAGTAAAATTATATTCATGTGTCTAGACTTTCCCCATCCCCAGAAAACCATAAGCCCCCCAAGGGCAAACCTTATCCATCTTTGTATTCCAAGAACTTAAGTACCAAGTTAGGCAGTGTTGACTTAGACCCACAACAAATCCTAGGACAAACTACCAATGTTCACTGTCACAGATATATTTCTTTGATACTAATTAAGTGGGAGCTGAGCTAGTGAATTTTTGTAGGATAACTTTTTTTTTTAAGAAGCATGAATCTGAAAAATTAATTACCAATTATTTAAACAATTAGGAAGAGCCTGAGAATCTCAGATAGAGGAAACAAAATCTCTAAAGGGAAGTTGCATTAAAAGATACAAAGTATTCACTTTTCTTAAAACTGTATATTCTTCCAGCTTTTAGTATAAGATCAATTCAGCGGTGTTCTATTCCTAGTTTCTGTCTTTCTAGAGCACATTTTAAAGAAAGGGGGGGGGGGGCAGGAATCTCTCTCCTACTTCAAAGAAGAAAAAAATGTTTGATGTAAGAATGGTCAGTCATGAATCAAAATGAAAGATAAAACCGTGCAATGAAGAGTTTCTCAAAGCCAGGAAGAATCCATTTAAGGGCATTCAATCTAAAGGGAAATCCCCTTGGCCACTTCTCCCAAACTGTTCCTAACAAGCAGGAGGATTTACACCCATCCAACCTCTAAAGTCTACCTCTTAAGTCTAAAAAAGACAATATTACAAAATGTTTGAAAGAATATCTACTTTTCAACGACATAATTAACATTTGCAAAAATCAATCTTCTGGGGCATACGGCAGTCGTCTTTTCTTTCCTACCAAAATACTTTATAAAAGGGTTCCCAGGCCCTAGCTGGTTTGGCTCAGTGTATAGAGCGGCGGCCTGTGTACTGAAGAGTCCCGGGTTCGATTCCAGTCAAGGGCACATGCCCAGGCTACGGGCTCAATCCCCAGCAGCGGGCGTGCAGGAGGCAGGCGATTAATGATTCTCTCTCATCATTGATGTTTCTCTCTCCCTCCCTCTGAGATCAATAAAAAATATATATATATATGTGTATATATATATATATATATATATATTTTTTTAAAAAGGTTTCCCAGTATCACTCTCGCCATTTGAGCAAGGTCAGAAGCAATATGAAATGCCCCCGAGCAAGTGCATCTGATTGCCATGGCAAGCACTTCAAATTCACTTGTCCAAAGAGCAGTTAAATCTAATCTACTGCCCTCCCACCTGAGCTTACTCTAGTCAAGCTTCTCTGTCCTGTGTAAGCTCTCACAAAGCTCCCCAGCACTCAGTCACAGCAATTTTTTTTTTTTATGAGGAGAGGACCCTGAAAAGTTCCCCCTCACCCACCAAGAAAAATTCTAAACAAAAAACAACAGCCCTAACCGGTTTGGCTCAGTGGATAGAGCATCGGTCTGCGGACTCAAGGGTCCCAGGTTCGATTCTGGTCAAGGGCATGTACCTTGGTTGCGGGCACATCCCCAGTAGGGGGTGTGCAGGAGGCAGCTGATGGATGTTTCTAACTCTCTATCCCTCTCCCTTCCTCTCTGTAAAAAAATCAATAAAATATATTTTAAAAACAACAACAAAAAAAGAATGCAAAATTATGCACAATGTTCCCGAGTGTTATCTTTCACATTTTTAGGTGCACCACAAAATATTTTCTATTCGCATTACTATTTTTTAATGAAGAGCCACAGAAAAGAGAAAGAACTTATTCAGAAAATCCAGCATAAATTTGAGCTAATGATAAAACAGAAATAGCAACCTGGATACTGCCAAGTTCATATCACAGTCAATTCAAGAACCTAAAGAAGCTTAACAAAATAGTGAACCCCAAATTCCTTAAGTCTTTCAACTAGTAAGAGCCAAACCAACAAAGCTTTGAGACAAGTAGACTTTAGAATTCTGTCAGGACATAAATAACAGGATTTAAAGGTACTTTCACCTACCTCTAACAAGCAAAACTCTGGCAAGCAAATTTCCTTTTGGTGCCCAGAGCCATAAACACCTGCGTAACAGGAACTCAGAGGAGAATTTCAATGAACACCCAAGACTCAACCTGGAGGAGAAAGCGCGCATCCTTTTGGCTCCCCGCTCCTCTCCTTTAGGCCTACATTTGTTTTCAGGTGAAGCAACGCTGGAGGAATCCTGAAAGCCAGCCAAAGCTTCCAGTTTTGATTGAATCAGAAAAAAAAATAAATTAGGAACTTCAAAAGCTTCAAATTTCATATGCCGAAACAAATTACCTGAAGCACAAAACTTCAGCATAGAAACAACTGTTATTTCTGTTCCTTGGCCAACACATGCCCAGGGAAGACCAACAGGGATACCAGTGAAAATTCTCCTAGAAACCAGATAGCTTGAATTCTTGCAAGTCAACAACTGAGTTTTACAGACTTCACGCAAGAAAAAGGTGTGGCACAGATCTATAACAAACCCCAATACGTATGCATCTTTTTTTGCACAACACCTTCGAGGCAGGAACCACGCTTCCCAATAAAATAAAAGATCAGATGGTTGAGCTTCACTCGTCATTAAAAGTGGATTACAGCAATTACATAAAAACTACAGGCTGTCAAGAGACAAGCCGTGCCTATCTGCACTGTAACCCTGCTCCGTGACAGTTAGAACTGACATCCCCGAGCGAAACAGAACCCATTGCGACTGTCACCGGCAACCGTGGATCAGAACCTGTCCCAAAGCGTTTGTGGCGTGGGTGCAAATCCAAAAGGAAGACATTGCATGGACGAGGCCTCTCCACACTTTGGAAACACAAAATTCACAGCCCCCCCCCTGTCCCCCAGGCGGCTTCGGACACTCCATGACTCCCTCCCTGGCTCAGTGCCCTGCAAGCGGCACCCTCGCACAGAAGACACCTGGTCTTTGTCCAACGCTGCGCGTGCACACGCACCAAGGCGCTCAGGAACACCGAGCGCACACAGACACCTTCTTCGCGAAGTGTCGTCAGCTCCCTGCCTCCCTCCAGTCTGACTGAGGAAGGAAAACACGCCCGTCAGCGTTTCTCAAAGTGTGGTCCTTGGGTACCGGCATGAGCCTCCACCTGGGCGGCGGGGCCACAGGAAGGCACTCAGGCAGTGCCCCAGACCCCCAGGCTCGGGTTCCCCCCCAGGAGGCCTCAGGACGGGCGCGCCTGACCGTCCCCCCCGGTGTCCCCAGGGAAGTTGGAGGACCACCGCTCGGGGCTGCAGCGAGGCGTCAGCCAGCCCTGGCTCCCCCCACACACCTGGTTTAGATTGGGAAAGCTCCAAATGCCACTCGCGTCCTGGGAACTGGGGGCGCTCCCCCACCCCTGGAGTCCCGCGCACCACCCCACAGCCCACCAGGAAGCGAGGGAGGAGCTTCCGACCCTTCCCGGAAGCCGAACTCCCCCCCGAGTACGGAAAACAAGCTTCCCCAGACCCCCCGACGCTGCCAAACGGTGGGGGAGGGGAGGCTGGGCTCCGGCGCCCGGAGGGGGAGGAGCCGGCCGGCAGGCTCGCCCCTCCGCAGGAATTTAGAGGTGGGGGGTTCGTGCGGAAAAAGGCGCCATATCCAACCCGGTGGGGGACCTTTCCCCACCCAACGCCGGGGAGGGTAGTCGGGTTCCCACAGGCAGAGTGACCCCGCCCCTCCCCCTCCCGGTGGGGGGTGCGCGGCGAGCCCACCCCACGCCCCCCACTGAGACCCCTCAGGCGACCCGCCTCACCAGGCGCGCGGCCTCGGCCCACGTGCGCTCCTTCTTCCTCTTCTGTTTGTCCTTCATCCTCCTCCCCGGCGGCGGCGGCGGCTCCACGCGGGATCTCCGAGTGGGGCGAGCTGGGGCGGCGACGGTGCGGGGCGGTGAAGGCGGCGGCGGGGGGTGCGTGGCGGCGGCGGCGGCGGTGGCGCGAGAGAACTCGGGTGCGGCCGAGGATAGGGGGCGGACGTGTGGGGACCGGCTGGCGCGAGACCGGGGCGAGGGCGGCGATGGGGGAGGGGTGGCGGCGGCTCCACGCGCCCGCGCTGCGTCAGTCGCCCACGGCGGCGGCGGCGGCTGCCCCACGATCGCTAAGGAATGCGGCGGCTCTGCATAACCATGGGGTCAGAGGTCACGGCTCCGGCCTCCGCTTTCCCGCCCTGCTGAGGTGCCGAGACAGGACTGGAGGTGGGGCAGGCAGGCGAGACGCGGCTTTTCTTTCGGCGCCCGGTTGTGTGAGTGTGTGCCGTGGGTGTGTGTGAGTGTGTGTGAGAGTGAGGAGGGGGAGTGTGGGGTTTTTTTTTTTGAACAAAAACAAACCGAAAGGGCTGCTGGGAGTCGTAGTCCCAACTGCCTCTTTGGCCTCCCCCACTCCGGAAGAATATGGCTGCGTGAAACGCTTGGACCACACTTCCCGGCGTGCCCCGCGGTTCGCCTTTCGCCCCTCCTCTCCCTTCTCTGCCTCTCTCAGACCTCGGTCTGCTAGAGAGACTGCAGATGTTCGGGGAAGGGCCAGGGCGGAGTCTCGCGAGGTGCTGGAACAGGCTTGGGCCTGAGGCATTGTGGGAAGCGATGCTGGAAAGAGGCGGTGGCTGGGCTCCACCAGCCACGTTTAACCCTTTCGGTGCTTCTCGCCGCCGGGCGGGTTAGGGTGGCGACCGAAAATTGATAGCTTACTTACTCCCAGCACCCACTTTGTGTCTCGACCCGCCCAAGCGGTTCTCACTGGCAATTCTTTTAGGTGACAAGAGGCAGGACTTTCCCTTTTGGTCCTCCCCTAAATGACTCATTGCTGCATAATAATGAGACAAAAACACTCATATCAGTAAAACGGTTATTCCACAATTGACAGACCTGGACAGTTCCCCATTTCTTCCTGTGCCTTCATGTCGCTTTGTGTTTGCAGAAACTGTATTTGCAGAAGTTGCACTTAGCAGCCTAGAGCGTTGGTGAATTCAGTGATACGGTGACAGGTAGTGTAAAAAATTTGGATTTGGGGGCCCATACTGCACAGAATGCACCTGAGGCCTTTTTCGAGGCGCTACTCTGGAGAGAACAGGGTCCTGGAGTTAAACCGGCCCAAACTGGGTCCTGGCTAAGCCACTCCCTGGCTGTCAGCCTCAATGTAGGGGCTCAACATGGGCCTCAATTTTCTAATCTACATTAGTCTAGTCGGACCTGACGGTATTATTGGGTTAATTAAAATTAACATAAAACAACTGGCAGATTGGAAGAGGGTGTGAAGGGAGGCCTTGATATTAGGTGTATATAATTTGGTTCCTGGCATAGAGCAAGTGTTTGATATTGACAATGGGCAATGGTACTTCACCTCTTTGAGTCTTGGTTGCAGAGCATGAAATGAAATGAGGTGGCCAACACACAGGTCTCCTGTTCCTATTTGTTGAATCAATGTCCAGAAACCTGCCTCGGTTCAGTCCTAAACTGGATTAATGGCCAGCTCTTAAGTAATAGGGAGGCAGGGTCAATGGCCACATTTTAAAGGTTTCCCTGGGTGAGGAAACATAGCCTCCACTCCCTGGTGTTAGCACAGGAGAGAGCCAGCGCTGAAAGAAGACTGATAACTGTGCTGCCCAACACCACAGAGTTCAGTGCTCCTGCTTTTTATGCTCGTCACACAGGCTTCCATGTCCAATAAAATTCTGCAAAGTGAATAGACTGTAGGAGGTGAAATAAGGCATATTTTTAAGTCTCTCTCCATCTAAGTTTACCCCCAAGATGGGGAAAAGGAAGAACAACCCCATCCACCACCAAAATATTGTTGGCCTGATTTTTTACAAAGGGTTGTTTTGTTTTTGTTTTTAATTTAAAGCTGACACAGTAACCCAATTTGACAAGTCATTTGGCTTGTTCAAACATTTTCTTCTTGAGTAGCTTCATTTCTCCCCTGCCCCTGACTTCCAAGTAGTAGCAAGAAGATTCATTCAAAAGTGTACATGTTTAGTACAAGCACTGTGGTAGAATAATGTCCTCCCCCACTCAAACTATCTATACCAGTGATGGCGAACCTATGACACGCGTGTCAGAGTTGACACGCGAACTCATTTTTTTGGTTGATTTTTCTTTGTTAAATGGCATTTAAATATATAAAATAAATATCAAAAATATAAATCTTTGTTTTACTATGGTTGCAAATACCAAAAAATTTCTATATGTGACACGGCACCAGAGTTAAGTTAGGGTTTTTCCAAATGCTGACACGCCGAGCTCAAAAGGTTCGCCATTGCTGATCTATACCTTAGTCTCTGGAACCTGTGAAGGTTGCATTCCAGGCAAAAGGGATTTTGCAAATGGGATGAAGGACCTTAAAATAGGGTGATGACCCTGGACTATCTGGGAGGGCCAACTATTACCATATGGACCCTTAAAAGCAGAAAAGGAAGGCAGAGAACAATCAGATTCCAAGCTTAAGAGGAACTCAACTGTACTCCCAAGATACAGGGGCTTAAAACAAGCCACTGTTCCTTTGAAGGGAGCCATGAGCCTGAGAATGTAGGCAGCCTCAGAAGTTGATAAGCTCTGCCAACAAGTAATAGAACCTCAGTCCTACAACCCCTTGGCAGTGAATTTTGATAACCTGAATGAGCAGGAAGCAGGTTCTCCTACTCTAGAGTCTGCAGAAAGGAACACATCCTGTCAACACTTGATTTTAGCCTTTTCAGGTTCAAAGCAGAGAACCACACTCTGGTCAACTTCTGGCCTACAGAAAGTGTGAGATGTAAATGGGAGTTGTTTTGAGTGGGTTTGAGCGTCGTCCAGATATTCTAAGGTAGGTTCAATCCTTGGTTAGGACACATACAAGAAGTAACCAATGAATGCATAAATAAGTGGAACAACAAATCGACATTTCTCTATGTCTTCCTTCCTCTCTCTAAAAATCAATAAAAATTATTTTTTTTAAAAAATTAAATGTGCCATAACCAGTTTGGCTCAGTGGATAGAGCATCGGCCTGCGGACTGAAGGGTCCCAGGTTCGATTCTGGTCAAGGGCATGTACCTTGGTTGCGGGCACATCCCCAGTAGGGGGCATGCATGAGGCAGCTGATCAATGTTTCTCTCTCATCGATGTTTCTAATTCTCTATCCTTCGCCCTTCCTCTCTGTAAAAAATCAATAAAATATATTTTAAAAATAAATAAATAAATGGATGTTGTTTTAAGCCATTCTATATGTGGTAACTTAAAGTAGCAAAAGAAAGCTAATTCAGGCAACATTAAAAATGCCTTTACTTAATTTACAGCCAGTACTGCCTCATTCTCACAGTTGGGTCAAGCCATGGGAGAATCCAGATGTGAATATTTCAAGGTCTCTGCCCTTGCAGAATCATACAGAAACTAATTACAACATCATAGTTAAGAGTAAAAAGAGAATATGAGTTGGAAAATTGGCTTTAGTCATTAAACCTTAAGTAGCTGTGATTTTTTTTTAAAGCTAATAACACTCATGAGTCTCTTGTCAGAAGCACCAAAAAACAAACCTATACATTTTTTGGTGTCTATTTTTATCACAGTGCTTTTATTACAAAGTATCTTTGAAGTCAACAAAGGTGTCACAGGGCAGTGTAAGATAAACAGGACTGATAATCAACCCTGTCCTGTTTGGGATGAGTCACTTTTCAAACTGCACAGTTATGAGCAAAGCACGTATTCAGAAATCGGAATAAATACATCACCAGCAGACACCGAGGAATTCCCCAAAAGACACACAGACATCCTGAACCTCACTATGAGATAATGTATTGTCACTGGCTTTGAACTAGAGCAGGCCTGGGTTTGAATCTTGCAGTCATTCTCCAGCTGTGTGGCCTTGGTCAAGTTATGCAACCTCTCATGGACTCAGTGCCATCATTTGGACAGCAGGATTCATATTAAACTCAAAGGATGCAATTGGGATTAAATGGGATCTTTGTAAAGCATTTTGCACACAGTAGACACAGTAAATGCTTCAGTGAATCAAGCTCTGGAACCATTTGCCACCCTAACAAATGTTCTCTTTCAATAACTGCATCTTCAAATGAAGTTGAGGTTCAGAGAGGTCAACTTATCTCCCCTAGGTCCAAGATGATTAAATGAGATCACATTTACTAAATTTCCAGCATAGCAGATAATCAACAAATGTATATCACTTCTGGCCCCTCCCTTATTTCCTTTCTTTGTATGATCGTTAGTTTACTAGTGTCTGTCACTTGCTAGCATCTTCTTGCATTCATTATCATACCCCCAACATCTGGCACAGTCTTGGCACAAGGTAGGCAATGAATGACCTTAATAATTACTTTATTGGACAAAATCCCTGAGGACTAATTTCCCATTGAATGAGCCCTAAACAGTATTTAGAACTTGGCAGAACTGGGAAAGACTGAGGTAGGACTTCAACCAAACCTATCTATGCAAGTTGCAAAGATGCTCAGGAATAGAGACTTCATGACCTCACTGTTGTCTTTAGGCACTGCATCTGCTCATGTGATGGACAGCCCTAACTCAGCTTACCTGCCATTCATCATTTAAATCCACTCCGGTTTTTTTATTCTCCTATAAGGCTGAAAAAGGTGTTTAAATTCCATTTTACTCCTCCAAAATGTTAATAATGGTTATTTCTGGGCTGTAAGACTATGGTTGATTTTTTGTTTTCTTTTTTTTTCTACAAAGTATTACATTTTTTAATTTTAAAAATTCTCTTTTTCCGTTGACCCACAAAACAGCATTTAGATTAAGGTGGTAGATGTAATGTTTTTTGCTTCTTTACACTTGTCTTTATTTTCCAAGTCTTCAAGAATGAGTATGTACTACTCATATTCACATGATGAAAAAAATTTTAATGCTCAACAGTGTGAGGACTTTTTTTGTTGTTAATCCTCATGCAAGAATATTTTTCCATTGATTTTTAGAGAGAGTGGAGGGGGAGAGATAGAGAGAGAAACATCGATGTGAGAGAGATCAATTGGTTGCCTCCCATACCGGGATTGATCCTGTAACCCAGGTACGTACCCTGGACCAAATCAAACCCAGGACCCTGCCCTAGCTGATTTGGCTCAGTGGATAGAGCAACAGCCTGCAGTCTGAAGGGTCCCAGTTTGATTCCCGGTCAGGACACATGTCTGGGTTGCAGGCTCGATCCCCAGTAGGGGGCCAGCAGGAGGCAGCTGATTAATGATTCTCTCTCATCATGGATGTTTTTGTGTCTCCCTTTCTCTTCCTGACTGAAATCAATAAAAATACATTTAAAAAACAACAACACAGGACCCTATCCACTGAGCCAAACTGGCTAGGGCATTGAATTTAATCACGCCACCTTACTGCCAAGCATACTTTGAAGAAGAGTAATGAGTTGGGACTTGTTCTAGGTATTAAAATGCATTAGGTAGTGCAGTTTTGACAAAGGAGCAACAGACATATTCAGACTAACAGAGTACAAAAATAGGGCCACGCATGTAAGGAATTGTAGTACATAAAGTTAACATTTCAAACTGGTGGAGGAAGATGAAAGTTAATAAACGGAACAGGACTACTGGGTACCATTTGGAGAAGAATTAAGTTGGCACTTACCTCCCTCCTTAAATCTGAATTCCACCTAGATCAAAGATTTATATGTGATAAAAGAAACAACAAAAGTATTGGAAGGAAATAAAAGTGAATATTTTTGTAATCTTGGAACTGGAAGTCTTTCTAAACATGTTATAACAGTTTTTAAAAATCCAAGAAGTTGACTAAGAGCTACGATTCCTCATTAGGAAACACCTCAATAGGAAGATGGCCAAATAACAATGACCTAAACTGGTAATTAACAAAAGAAGAAACACAGGTAATTAACAAAAGAAGAAACACAAATGGAAATACTTGAAAAGATTTTCAACCTCGTGAGTAATCCTGGAACTACAGATAAAAACAAAATTGAGATGTCATTTTTCAATAGATCAGGCTGGCAAACGTTGAAAACATCAGCAGAACCCAGTGTTAGCAAAGATATAAGGAAATGGGCACAATTTATGCACTGTTGGTGGGAATGCAAATTCATAGTCATTTTGAGAAGCAGTTTAGTAATATGTAACAAAATTATCATGGGAAAACCCTCTAATTCTTTAAATGTTTCTGTATTGTCTCAATGTTCTACCATCAGAATATTTATTCACTGTTTTCCCATTTAGAAATAGCACTTAACTGAACACCTATTATACAGCCTAGAAACTTCATTATCACATTTATTCCCTTCCTCAACCCTACAAGGAAGGTATTTTCATTCATTTTTATAGGAAAGGAGACAATCCAAGGCTCAGAAAGGTTAAGCAACTTGCACTGGATGTATTTGTACACAGGTCTGGCTGCCACAAAGAGCTCTTTCCATATGCTGCACTGTTACTAATAATATTACTATTAATACTTAACATATGTCTTTTATTGAGTCCCTACTAAGTGCCAGACACTTGATGGATGTTTCTTTTAATCCTTTCAGCAACCCTGAAGGCAGCAGGGTCAGTAGTAACCCTCCTACCAAGGTGCAATAGCTTGCCACGGGTAATAACTGCCAACCTAGGTTTGTCTCGCTCCAAACCCCCTTCCTCCATTTTTGCCACGTTTCCTGCTCATCTAGTGGCATACTGTCTTCACCTTGAGACATTATTTGCCCTGAGGTCTTTGCTCATCTACATGTCTTCAGATCTCCTTCTTGGAGCTCTCTGGGTTTGACTGTGGTGCTTAAATATAGATTTTGCATTTGACCATAATGCAAATGTTTACTTTTACCATGTAGCATTCAAACAAGAATGTTGTGAAGTCAGTTTTGCTGCTAACTTTATCACCCAGCTCAGAATTCTTCAGGGTCTCCTCAGGCAGAATAAAACCAAGGCAGCCAGGCTCCTTCAGTCTGGCTCTCATCTGCCTGGCCTGGAGGTTCCCAGGGTGCCCCGGGCTCCCTTCATTCATGCTCCTGACCACACCCCTCCTGGGTGTTTCAGCTTAATAACCCCAGCACCCAGCAGAACACCTGGCCCAAAGTAGCCTTCTGTAAATACCAGCTGGAGGGAGGAAAGAGGAATGCTCTACCCTTGAAGACACATAGATTTCAACCAGGCAATGTGAGAGAGGCCTTGGAGGCTGAGTGAAATTTAACTGAGCAGAAATGAGGTAAGACTTAAATGAAGGCCACATGCTTGCACAGCCAGTCACCTAGAGACCCGCCTCTATGCTGTGCTGTCCAGCTTTAAGAAGTGCTTTCACATAATAATGATAACTGCTATCATTTATGGCATGCTCACCACATGCCAGGCACCAGATGCTTTACATATATTTTTTTCTTTCTGTATTTACTTATTATGATCCTTATGATTATTATTTACTTTCTGTTCTCTCCGTCAGCTCCACACAAGTTCTAGGAGAGCAAAGCTTTTTTCCTGTTATGTTCAAAACAGTGCCTGGCAAACAGGTGCTCAATAGGTCATTGAATCTTCCAGAGCCCTATGAAGTAAGGCTGACTTTAACCCTCACTTTACAGATAAGTAACTTGAGGCTTAGAGGGAAGAAGTGACTTTTACAAAGGTACAGATCCAACAAGAGGAAAACATTAAAAATAGATCTATGATCTCTCTCTCTCTCGCTCTCTCCCTCTCTCTCTCACCCTGCAACCACCTGGGTTCAGAAATGGCCATTCCCAGC
>NW_005871108.1:2680125-2707429 GCF_000147115.1 Myotis lucifugus | reverse complement strand
CTTGGCCCATTAGACACATCTCATGTTTTCATGTTCTCTCTCAAACCTCAAAATCACCCTGTGAAGTTACAGATGAGGAAACTGGGTTCTAAGACCCTAAAAGAGCCAGATGGAGACAGAAAGTAGATGAGTGGTTGTCTAGGCCTTTGTGGTTGGGAGGAAATTGGGAGTGGCTGCTAATGGGTACTTTTTGGGGGTGATGAAATGTTTTAAAATTGATGGTGGTGGCCCCAGCTGGGTGACTCAGTTGGTTGGAGCATCAGTCTGTGCACCAAAAGGTCGTGGGTTTGATTCCCAGTTGGGGCACATACAGGAGTTTCGGGTTTGATCCCCAGTGAAGGGCATGCAGGAGGCAGCCTATCGATGTTTCTCTCTTCCTCTCCTTTCCTCTCTCTCTCTAAAAGGTCAATAAAAACCATATTTTAAAAAATAATAATAAATTTTAAAAAACTAGCTCATGAAAAAAAGCGGGGAGGGGAGATGGTACATGGAAGAAAGTGGCAGAGGTGAAATTTCCATAGGCTTCAGATCAGAAACCTTGGGGCCATTGTTGCCTCTTTTTCTCTCACCACAATCCAGTTATCAGCAATAAACATATCCTAAGGCATGTTACCACTTCTCTCCTCTCCTACGGCTTGGTCCTAGCCACCACCTCTGGTCCAAACTACAGCCCCTCTTCTAAGCAGCCTTCTTGCCTGCCCCATTTGCTCTGTTCTCTACAAAGCAGTAGAGGGATCAGGTTTTTTTGTTTGTTTTTTTGTTAATCCTCACCAAGGATATTTTTTCCATTGATTTTTAGAGAGAGTGGGAGGAGGAATGGGAAGGGAGAGAGAGAGAGAGAGAGAGAGAGAGAGAGAGAGAGAGAGAGAGAGAGAGAGAAAGAGAAAGAGAAAAGGAGAAGGAGAAAGAGAGAGAAACATCGATGTGAGAGAGACACATCAATTGGTTGCCTCCTGCACATGCCCCAACCGAATCTGCATCCCAGGTATGTGTCCTTGACTGGGAATCTAACCTGGGACCCTTCCATGTGCAGGCGGATTCTCTAACCACTGGGCAACATGGGCCAGGGCTAGAGGGATCCTTTTAAAACATTCCTATCAGATTTCCCTCTTTTGCTTAAAATCCTTCAACTGTCTAAAAATAAAATTCACTTATAATTCAGAGTTAGCCCCTGGCCACCTTTCCAACCTCACTGCCCACTAGCCACACTTGCCTCCTTATCCCCAGTACACTCCCATCTCCAGACGTCTGCACTGTGGTTCCTTTTCCCTGGAATACTCTTCATTCCAGTCCCAGATACTCACACACTTGCTCCCTAATTTCACTCAGGACTCTGCTCAAATGTAACATATCACCATTGCAAAGAAGCCTTCCCTAGCCTCCCAATCTAACCCAAGCCAGCACCTCTCCCAGCTTGTCACTCTCTAACTCCTGACCTGCCTTGTTTGCCTTCACATACTGCACATCCTTCTATTACCCATCTATCTCCACCACTAGAATGTGACATCCCTAGGGACAGGGGCTTACTCTAGCTCTCTAGGACTAGAACAATGCCCAGAACATTGTAGATACTCAAAGAAATGAATAAATTAATCTGAGGCTGAAACCCTGGCTCCTCTTGCTGCTCCTGGGATAATCTAGCAAAGAGACTGTCATTGCATTTAACATGCTCCTTACTGAAATCTGCGACCCTCCCTGCACCCTGTCAGTACCTTATCTGCGCTGATTACCTTGATTTGTGCTTATTGGTGAATGGGGTAATTCCCTGCCAGACTGGGAGCTCTGGAAGGGCAGGGTTCTGAGCTGTAGGCCATGACACCTAGCAGAGTCTGGAACAACATATGTAAATTAGTTGACTGGACAAGGAAGGTAAATTTTAAAACCAATGGTAGAAGTTTAATTTCTCTGTTCCCAAATGCAGCAAAGGGCTCTCCTTCCAGACCACTACCCTGAAAAATCCCTTGGCCCCACTGTTAGGGAACTAGGATACTGAAGTCAAGTTCAAGTGCTCCTTGGAATTCCTTGGGTGGTGAGCTGTGCCAGGGAAAGCTCCTTGCAGAAAGGAATTTGCCAACTGAGCCCTGAAAACCTGTGTGAACAGCAGGGAAACTTAAAGCTGCACTTAGTGAAATTGCTTTCTGCGTTCTCAAAGAGAATAATAGCATGTGAGGCTGCCATAAGAAGAAAATGCTAAATTGAGGCGTGCTTCACTCCCACAAGGAAAGAAAAAGGCTTCCAGGGCTCTCCTATCTGCAGGATGTTCCATGGAGTCAAGACCCTTCCCAGCCCAGCTCTCATTTCTCCATTCCCATCACCAGCAAGTCCTCATGTGTTCATTCACATTCCCTTTGTCGGGCATGCTCTTCCCTCCTTCCCAAGTGGGTGACACCCTACCCATTCTTACAGAGCATGACGCAAATGCTTTACAAAGCCTTTCTCCACCTCTCCTGGCACATCATTCCTTCCTCTGACAGAAAATGCTATGCTGAGCCCTAGGTTTCATTCAGCACGAATCCAACCATTAAACTCAGGTGTCAAACTTGGAGAGGACAATAGGACATGCCTTCAGGGAACTTACAGTCTGGCGGGGGAGACCAAAGCAAAGAAATATATAATTGCAAGCTGGGAAAGGGAAGAAGAAGGAAACAAGGTAAGATAAGGACACCACACAGAGGTGGAGATGGAGAGGAACCAGAATGGATGGTGGGGGGAGGCTTTTTGGAAGAGGTGACATTTAACGGATACCTGATGGATGAGTCGGAGTTAGCCAAGCAAAGCGTGGGGAGAAGCCTCCAGAAAGAGGTTATAACACATGTGAAGGTGCCAAAGCATGAAAGCTGTTGGCATAACCCAAAGGAGGCCTGTGTGGCTCCAGCTTCGGAGGGCTGGAGAGTGGTGTGAGGAGAGGAAGCAAGTCTTCTGGTAGGTCCTAAGCACTCTGCCCTCAGAAGGGTGGGAGTACATTTCATTCCTCTCCATCCCCAGTGCAGAGCAAGACACCTGGTGCACGACAGGCATTCAACAAGTGTCCTGTGGGCTACACTGTCCCCAGAGATGCAGGTGATCTCTCGCTCTGCCCATTTCTCCCACCCCAAAAGCAAGTCCCCAGTTGGCTCGCTTAACTGAAGCACCCAGGGACGGTTAACCACAAGACTGGTGACAGAAACAGAGGATGAAACAGGAGCAGCTGCGAGAGCTACAGTTAGATCCTTGACAAATTCACTGGCAGGTGTGACCACAACATGGTCCTCGGAGACCATTCTGGGGGTAAACTTCAATCTGATGGCAACTCTAGTATAAGTGGGCCTCCCCCAAATCACACGTCCCAAAACAAAACCATCAGCATGGAGTTCAAAATACAGTCTCCAAGGTCAACTGTTTTTATTCACAACACTTCTGGCAACCAAATGTATGGGTTTTCCTCTCCGCTCAACCACCAATTCTCTGACTCTCCAGACACCAACTGCATATCCTACAGTTCTGGTACTACCTGGAGTTAGCACAGGTTAAGGACTCAGACCCACAAGACTGCCCCCACTTCAGATGCCAGTCAAAAGTCCCAGGTTGCCACTTTTATTTCTGACTGACTATAAATTGGTTTGATATTTAATATCAAACCTCTCTTCAGGTTTGATAATTGCTAGAATGGCTCACAGAACTCAGAAAAGGGCTTTAGTTACTATTACCCATTTATTATAAAGGATGCAACTCCCAGGAAGAGCCAAATGGAAGGAATGCATAGAAGATGGGGGAGTGGGGAGCCTCCATGCCCTCTTCGGACAGGCCATCCTCCAATGTGTTGACCAACCTGGGAGCTCTCCAAACCCCCGATGTTTAGGGGTTTTTGGTGGTTCCATTACATAGCCATGACGAAATCATTGCCATTGGTGATTAACTCAATCTCCAGTTCCTCTCCCCTCCCTGGAGGTCAGGGAGTGGGACTGAAAGATCCAAACCTCTAATCACAAGATGGGTTCCTCTGGCAACCAGCCCCCATCCTGAAGCTATCTAGGGGCCCAACTAGAGTCACTTTATTAGCATAAACTCCAATGTGGTTGAAAGGGGCTTTTTAGGAATACCAAAAGATACTTCCGTAACTCAGGAAATTTCAAGGGTTGTAGAAGTTCTCCAAGGACAAAGACCAAATATTTTTCTTACAGAATCATACAAGGTTTGAGTAGATTCTTGATTTAATTTTTTTTTTTTTTAACATTCCAGAAGATGCGAAGACAACTTGGTGAGTGGCAGGAATTTCCAAGTTGCTTAGCTTCCCTGCCTTGCACCACCGAATTAGCCCTTGGCCCAACGCTCATAATTCTTCAAATCACACTTTGAACTCTTGCTTTTTGACTAATGGATTTTGAACTATTCTACACTAAATCTTATTTAGGCTAAAGCAAGCTATGGTTTTTAACTCTTTTTAGAAAAGGGGGGGTATAGGGACATTACACATAGTTTGGAGGTATCTAATGAAGAAACACAATTAAGAATCATTTGCCTAAGTCACATAGGCCACTATCCTCTCTGCTCTTTAAATACTAGTATCTTGTTGGTATTTTTTAAAGTCCTATACTGTAATCTTTTCTACAATAGTTCTCCATGCTTCCCTCTAGTGCAGTGGTTCTCAACCTTCCTAATGCCGCGACCCTTTAATACAGTTCCTCATGTTGTGGTGACCCCCACTTTCATTGTTACAAATTGAACATAATTAAAGCATAGTGATTAATCACAAAAACAATATGTAATTATATATGTGTTTTCCGATGGTCTTAGGTGACCCCTATGAAAGGGTCGTTCGACCCCCAAAGGGGTCGCGACCCACAGGTTGAGAACCGCTGCTCTAGTGAGAGTAAAAAAGGACTGCAGATACCTTCTTCTTTAAAGAAAAAAAATGCTTTAATTGACTTGTTAGAGAGAGAGGGAGAAGGAGAGTGGAACATTGATGAGAAACATTGATCGGCTGCCTCCTGCATGCCCCCTACTGGGGATCGAGTCCTCAACCAGGGCATGTGCCCTGACCAGGTATCAAACCAGTGACTTGGTGCATGGGACTATGCTTAAGCAACTGAGCCACACTGGCCTGGGCTGCAGCTATCTTCTTATGAAACTCTACTACTCTGTTATACAAGGCCTTCACAAATGCTGTTCACTCACAAATTCCTTTCCAAATTTCTTATCTCACTAACTCCTTGTTCTCTAGATAAGCAGTCGCAAACCAGTGGTCTGCGGACCACTGGTGGTCCATGAGGTCCGAAAGGTTGGCGACCGCTGCTCTAAATATCACTGTAAATGTCATTTCTTCAGAAAGCCCTTTTCTATTTACCCACCAATCCAAATTAGGCTCCTGTTATTCTCTAATATCCTATAATATTACTTCATGGCATTTATCATAATTTGTAATTATACATTTGTGTGTGTTTGGTTAACACTTATCCTGTCTCTCCTTCCCCATTAAAGTACAAGCTCTGTGAGTTCAGGGACCATGTCAGTGTTGCCCACATCTATATATCCAATGCCCAGAATAGCATGGCGCATAGTAGGTATTCACCATATATTTGTTAAATAGTTAGCGGCTTTCCCTGGCTGAGTAGCTTAGTTGGTTAGAGTATGGTCCTGATATGCCAATGCTGCAGGTTGGATCCCTGGTCAAGGCACATACAAGAAGCAACCAGTGAATGCATAAATAAGTGGAACAACAAATCAATGTTTTTCTTTTTCTCCCCCCCCCCCCCCGCCCATTTCTCTCTCTCTCTCTACTCTCTCTCTCTCAAAAAAAAAAATCAATTTTTTAAAAATGCCAGCTTTTCTATAGAGGCCTAGGATTTTCTGAACATGATTTGCCCAGTACTAGCTTCTAGTACATTAGGATACAAATTGTTCATGGTATCTTCTGAACACAGGGCCTTGTCACAGCAGCAAGTACATTTTAAATGTCTGCTCTAGTCCACATACTATGTGCTTGTTGCTTTAAATCATTGCTAATCCTCACAATGGTCCTGCAAGGCAGGGATTATCACCCCATTTTACAGGCAAGGACCCCGAGATTCACAGAGGTAAATTAAATTCCTCATAGTCACATGGTTAGTAAGCAGACACAACCAGAATTCAGACCCAGCACAGAGGCCAGGGTCTGTGCCCTCTCTATTCAGTCCCTACGTCTCAACCAGGAAGCACAACCCCCCAGGGATATACTTCAGCAGGCCTGAGAATATGAGAAGCCACAAGACCAACATATGGCCCATTTCTGGTATTTCTTTTTTTCCTGATGGTAAATAACAAAAAATATTTTTGTGTAAAAAATACCCCCACATATTTTAAAGTATAATATGTAATACATTTACAGAAATTAAAAAAACAACACACCACAATCATTAAAAAGACATGTCATGGCTGTTGCCTAGGCTGGACCCTCCTTGGAAAAACATGAGAAGCACTTACTTGTCACTCTGTCTTGCTTCATTTTATGTCCCTTTATCTTGTTGCTCTATTTTTTAAATACCAGCATTCCAACTCAATCTTCATTTCCACTCCCACCCTCTTTTCACTAGAAAAATTAAAATGTTTAAAGAAAGTGACAGTGTATCAGCCACAGGCATATCATTTTCAAAAACGTTAGTCATTTATGAGGACACCTTTTTGTAGGTACAATAAATCTGATTGATTTTTATTACACATCTTAGTTTAGAATCACTTTTACATTCCTAGACAAAGAGATGATACAAATAAATATCAATTGTAAAACTTAGAGCCCCAAGTAATTGGCATGTTCTTTGTCTAAAGGTAGCCAAAGAGAAGGTCAAGATCAGTATTAACTCTAAAGAGCCATAAAGCCCACTGCCTCCTTCCTGCACCAGGATTACTCATTTCATAAATAACCTCAAAAGCATTTCATTCAAGAAACAAGGGCAAGGAGAAAGGTGGCAGATTTCTGAACAGTACAAGACAAAACCTTGTGAGATAGACAATAGCCAGGCCCACTGTTCTTATCCAGTTCCCTCTGAGCATTCTGATTATGGCTTTTAGAGTATATTAATAGCCCCATTTTCGTCCACTGATGGTGTTCCGATGGCCCAAGGTGTGACTTGCAGTGAGCCTTGACCTCTAGTGGGAGATGTGAGGCAGGACTGACATCCCATGTTAACAACAGGGAACTGACACTTCTCAGCAACTTGGCAACAACTTTACATTCAGTGAGGGAGGACTTACAAGAGTCAGACAGGAAAAGCAGAGAGCAGCCCAGGGCCCACGCCCGAGCTGCAGAACTCTGATGCCCTTGGTCATGGAGGTGTGGGTGGTGCAATTCAAGCAGCATGCAGGCAGGCATTCCATAGGGAACAATCCAACGTTAAGTCAGTCTTAAGAAAGTGCTTCATGCCTATGATTTCTGGCCTTGGGTTCTGGATCCAGGGGTCTGGGCGACAGGTGACTTTAAAATATAAAGCCAGATACATTCCTACTGATCAGAGCAGAAAGGCGCCTGATGAGGGTTGCACACACAGTCTCAAACTCCTTCTCTCAGATGATCTTCTTAGATAGCGTTAGGTTGGCTTCCAGACTTCACTAACTGCTGCTGGCCCTCAGATGGCTTGGAACACTCTAGCATGACTACAGACAGGAAACCTGGTCCCTCAGTGGGCCTGGGAGGTCCTTCACACATGTGGCTCAATTCAGAGCCCAACACAGCAGCTTATGTTCTGCTATCTGCTCTATTCAAATATTTATCGGATCCACTGTGAGAGAAGAAAAGCACCGGAGACTGCTTGGGAAGCGACAGCTTCGCCTCCACTCAGGTGTTCCTCCACTTTGTTCGCAGACCATCAGAAGAGTACAAGGCAAGCTGTTTCACTAGCCCTGCTTGTCAACTTAGCTTTCTTCTTTTGCCTTCTTAGAAAAGCTCTATGGTCACGCAACCACCCTTGGTCAGAATAGCCACCTTGAGATATCAGTATTAAGGTATCGTGTTATCTGCAGTGTTCAATTCTCAAACTTGCCAGATGAATATTTTCAGCCTATACAATTCATACTAGCTTTGAAAAAATGGGGGGCAAGAGACAGGTGTAACTGGCAGAAAACCATCTTAAGCTACCACCTGGTCATGTGGTTCCTATTCAAACTGGGAAAGTCTTAGTAAATAAGAGAGAAGCAGGGTTTGATCCCAAGGAAGATGAGGGAAGGCTCCATCAGGCTCTGGGAATTACTGAAAAGGACCCTGGGTTCAGAAAGAACAGTAACTAAAAAGGAGATAAGCTGCCAGATGACAGATCTCCATTTGTAGAATGCTGTGACATTGCACTTGGTACCTCCTCTTTCCCACAGGTTCTGATCCAGAAACGTGCCCTGGGGACTGAGCAGCTGAGTAAAAATATAACTCAAGGCCCACCTGAGTCGCCACCTTCCCGAGGCACCATGCCAGCAAGGTACACCCGGGAGGCAGACCTGGGGACTCACACTGCCCCGCAGGCTTGGCTCGTGGACTCAGACACCCACATGGGAGTGCTTCCAACTGGATTAGTCATTCAATGGGCCTTTAATACAGACAAAGGCAACAACTGTACATTAGTGTATTTCTAAAACCGGGCAAGTTCTTGGTCTCTATCTTTCTCTTACAGACACACATGGACACACTCAAAGAACATAGGCACCACTGTGCTTGCACATCCACACACACTTATGAGTTTCTCTTGGGGGAAAAAGGAGTAACATTCACCTAATGACCAACATAAAATGAAGCTTTGAATTTCAATAATACAAAGAACTAAAACTTATAAACCAAACTAGTATATGTAAACGGGGAACTTCTAACTCTCCTCTGAGCCTATGCAATCACACAGCACCTCCTAGCCACCCTTTAGGTTCTGCCTGGGAGAGCCACCATCCTAGGGTTTGGTGAGTTTCAGCTGAAGACAGGCAGGTTCATTTGCTCCCACCTTTGTCTTCCCTTCACACTGCACTGAGCCTCATGTCTCTGTCTCTGCATCTGCCTAGTACCCTTATGCTCTCTCCGTAAATATGGGACAAAGTGGGGAATTCAAAAGTGCCACCATATGTCTCATTCCCCCTACTTATGTCCAAACAGAGAAGGCAGAGCCAGCCTCCCTTGTCCCACAAAACAGGCCCACTGTAGAGCATGCTCGGGAGGCAGATGGGCCTAGGAAGGGTGCTCAGAGTACACGATTGGCTAAGATGGTGACAAATGAAGAGTAAAATGACACGGTGTATGGACGTGGCATCAGCTCACAGATTTATGTCTTTGACAGGATGGTCATGGTTTTGAGGTTTTTAAAGAAGCTGTTTCTCTAAACTCTCCAAGGAGGCAAAGGGAATGTGATTTCTACTGCTTCCAACATTAATCCCTCAGGAGTGAAATGGGTAGCTTCCTTGGACAACATTTCCTCATTCAGCAGATCCCAAAGATAGATCCCCTTCTTACTGAGGAGCATGGATCATGCCCACTGGGGTTTAGATCCAAATGAGATTTCTCATTTCAACCTACAAGAACAAGCACGTATTCAAGTTCTAGGGCTTCCACTTTTCAACCTCACTGTTATTTTATCCTGAGGCTCTAAAGACTTGGTCCTGCTAAGGTGACTCCTGATTCTGCCCTATTGTTCAACAAGAAGGGAGCCCAGTGTAAAGAACAGGCTAGAAAAGGAGAGGGGAGAAGGGAAGGGAAAGGAAGGGAGAGAAGGCAAGGGAGAAGGGAAGCAAGGTCACAGGTCATCCTCTTGCTTTCCACTTCGACTACCGCACTTTACCTTACCCATGCATATCTGAGATGCTAATTAAGGGACGTTACCCAGAGGAGCTGAATGCCAGGTTAGGACCAGCACCTTTCAGCCAGATTAAGTTGGTTAATCTGCAAAGAGGCCATCGCTTCTCCCCAGGGGAATGTTCTGAGTTTGGGCTGGAGTCCTCTCTGCAGGTATTTGCTCATCTCTTTTCTCAGAAGGCAAATGCTGTTTAAACCCCAGGAGAGCAGGAACTGGCTTTACTTTGGAACCAGCCCCCGAGACTGTGGATAAAGCTGAGATGCAGGGGTTCCTGAGGAAGAAGAGGAAGATCCCGACTTCCTTCCGCTTTTAGGCCTGCAAAAGTCAAGCACATGTTCACATTATTAAATGTCCCATCTCTGTCACCAGCACAGATCAGACTCCTTTCCCACCAAGTGCCATTAACATTTCCAGGTGCCCTTTCGTCAATGGCCTTTCAGCTGTAACAGCATGAGAATGGCATAGCCCGACCCTCTGCACATGGCCAACACAACCTGCCAACCAAGGAGTGAAACCTCAGGGAAGGGACTCTGATTCTCAGCCATTGTTCCTCCATTTAAATCAAATCTTGACTGTCTTCTCCAAAGTGGCAAAAAATATTAAGCTTCCAGGTAGAATTTCTTCCATTTTTGGTTTTACACCCAGTTGTTTCCTTAAACTTCTAATCCAGAATTTAATATGGTAGAATTTCTAATTTAGCACCAAATTAAGTCCCTGGTACCTGGTGGGGACCAAAGAACTGTCCCCTGTTTCACTAGAACACACGCTCCTTATACTAGGAACCAGGCACATTCGGCATTCTGGTATTCAGTCTACCTGGCATAATGCCAGAACCATAAATATTTGTGTAATAAGTGAATAAACCCAGGAGTAATATGGCATTATTTTCTGGTGTATCCTGTAAAGCATTTTATGATAAACAAGCACTCTTGCCACCTTCTACTTTCATTTGTCCTTGTCTAAAAACATAGGTCATCAAGAGCCACTCACCTGGTCTTGGATTTCTTATTTGCAGTACTTTCAAAGGATGATGCATCCACCTGTATTTCATCTTCGTCCTGCAGAGCCGCATCCAATGCCGCCTGGACTTTGGGGGCAATGGCGGGGCCCTCATAGTCCCTGGTGGTCCGGCTGGGCATGTCCAGCTCTAGCAGCACAATGTTTTCTGCCTGCAGAAGCACAGCCATCACCAGCAAGGTTGGTTTCCAATCAGACACAGAGAGTACAAGCAAAGTAGACCCCTCCGAAAGCAGAACTGCAAATTGCTTGCTACTCAGAGCCTACCTAGTTCCTGCCTAGCAGTGATGTAGTTTTATAACATTTTTCCTGGTGGGATTACAGATGCTTTTTATTTTCTTCTATAGGCTTTTCACTATTTTCCTTAAAATTTTTTTTTTTTAACAATGAACATGTATTATACCCTAAGGCAGTGATGGCGAACCTTTTGAGCTCGGCGTGTCAGCATTTTGAAAAACCTTAACTTAACTCTGGTGCCGTGTCACATATAGAAATTTTTTGATATCTGCAACCATAGTAAAACAAAGATTTATATTTTTGATATTTATTTTATATATTTAAATGCCATTTAACAAAGAAAAATCAACCAAAAAAATGAGTTCGCGTGTCACCTCTGACACGCATGTCATAGGTTCGCCATCACTGCCTAAGGGGAATAATAATAAATTAAGTAAAACCCATTTGTTGAAGACAATGTAAAAATACAAAAAGGTATAAAGAAGAACATAGTAATCACCAATAATCTCACCACCTACGGCAGCTTTGATGAATGTTTTGGTTGCCAAGGGGAGAGGGCAGGTATGGTGTATGTGTGTGGAGGGTGTGTGTGGTAGTGTATGTGCATGTAACCACATTTGAAAAATCAGTTTGGAAAAATAAATAAATAATAAAAAGAATAATCAGTCAGGGCCCGCTTTATAATTGGCCTTGTGGAGGGATTTCTTCACTTGCTACCCGGTGGTGGGCCTTTTCTGAGCTCCCCCATACCGAGGCAAATGCATATCAGAAGAGCACCCAGGTTACACGTCCTGTCCTCCAGCTCCTCCCACTCAGCAGAGTTCAGGCCCCAGCACTCCAGAGCGGGTAGGAGGGGTCACTGGGAGGAGAAGGTGAGGAGAGGGAGTGGCTTTACTTCTCAATTTTATATATTGAGATACTGCTTAAAATTTCTCTTAATGGATTGGGTCTATTGCTAAAAACACCTGCATGCCACTGCTTTAAATTCTACCTTTGGATCAGGTTTGCCCCCTGGAAATCTACATATTTGATTTGTAGGATTTAAAAGCATGTTTTTGGCTTAAGACATGAAATAACCGGCAAGATATGCACCCTCTGAAACTGTTATAAAAATGCTTCTGAGGATTCTGTCTGACACATTACTCATCTTCCACTATATAAGACTCCATCTAATACATCTTTTTTGCTTTTGTTTTATTTTAAATAACTCAATGCCAGGAAGACAGCACCTGAGGAGCTAATTCTAATCTGTTTCACTCTGGCTGCCAAGGGAGACTCAAATATATTTTAAATGAAAACCTTTCATTATCAAAATTATACAGGTTCCCCACAGTTATAAAATACAGATAAGCAAAAAGAAGAAAATTTAAATTGAGTGTACTTCTAATAACCAGGGATAACCAGTTCACATTTTGATATATTTTGTCCCAGATTTTTTTATTCATATATACACTGGCAGAACCAATTGTTTTATAACTTAACAATACATCATGTCTCCTGGTTCCTCCATTTACCAGCTACCTACTAAGGACTATTGCATAGAGTAGGTGGGAGGGTTTAGTAGAGAAAGCAATAAAGCACTCAGTATAGTGCCTGGCACACAGCAAATGCTTATAAATAGCTCATTCAGTATTATAATATGTTCGGGTCATTAAACAGGTCTTAATTGTGGCACTTTCAATTACTTCCTGACTGACCCACATTAAGTTAAATGGAAGTACCGTAACTTCTTTAACACATTTCCATCTCCTATCACTGACACCAACATTCTTCCCAGTCTTCCCAAAGAGCCATTTTTTTTAATCCTCACCTGAGGATATTTTTTCCACTGATTTTTAAAAATATATATATTTTATTGATTTTTTACAGAGAGGAAGGGAGAGGGTTAGAGAGTTAGAAACATCGATCAGCTGCCTCCTGCACACTCCCCACTGGGGATGTGCCCGCAACCAAGGTACATGCCCTTGACCGGAATTGAACCTGGGACCCTTCAGTCTGAAGGCTGACGTTCTATCCACTGCGCCAAACTGGTTAGGGCTCCACGGACTTTTTAGAGAGTGGAAGAGATAGGGAAAGACAGAAACATTGATGTGAGAGAAAAACATTGATTGGTTACCTCCTGCACAGGCCCCAAACACGGCCCGGGCCAGGGAGAGAAGCCTGCAACCAATGTGCCCTTGACCAGAATCGAACCTGGGACCCTTTGGTCCGCAGGCTGATGCACTATCCACTGAGCCAAATCGGCTATGGCTTCACAGAGCCATTTTAAATTTTTTTGTTTGTTTGTTTTGTTTTTATTTTTTATTGATTTCAGAGAGAGGGAGGAGAGATAGAAACATCAATGATGAGAATCATCGATTAGCTGCCTCCTGCACGCCCCCTACTGGTGATCTAGCCCATAATGAGGGCATGTGCCCCAACCCGGAACCAAACCATGACTACCTGATTCATGGGTCTATGCTCAACCACTGAGCCACACCAGCTGGGCCCACAGAGCCATTTAAAAACTTATCGTTAATATTTATTGGCCATTATGACAGGATGCTTATACTCTCCTCCTTCCCTAGTCCTGATTTTTCTAAATCTCGTTCTATTTTACCTTTCTATTTATAATTATTTTTTATTTGTTATTTGTTAAAATTGCTATATTAAGCCCAGCCAGCATGGCTCAGTGGTTGAGCATTGACCTATGAACCAGGAGGTCACAATTTGATTCCCAGTTAGGGCATATGCCTGGTTTGTGGGCTTAATCCCCACTGTGGGGTGTGCAAGAGGCAGCTAATCAATGATTCTCTCTCATCATTGATGTTTCTATCTCTCTCTCCCTCTCCAGTCCTCTCTGAAATCAATAAAAAAATATATTTTTAAAATGTTGTTACATTAATATAAATTTCCTCAGGTGCCTCTGGAAAGAGTCAGGATGAAAACTCTGACTTTGCAGAACGGTGTCTAAACTCCTCTAAAAGAGAGCGGAGAGGAAGACAAGAACAATCTTCTCACCCTGTACCGGGCCTCTGGACGAATCATCATGGACATTCTTGCGTGCTGGCTCAATGGTCTCTTATATCCCACAGCTGAGACGGGCCGCTTCATCATCTGCTGATTCCTGGAAATGCACTGCAGTGGTTAAAGACCTGGCTGGCGTGTGGTCCACAGCCCCAGGATCGGTCCTGTGGAGCCAGCACTCAGAAGACTCTGAGCCTGCTTAAAGAGAACCTGAAGCAAGTGACTCCCTGGATTGAGGGCTGACATGGAAATGACACACGAGCTGCTTCTACTTTCTGCTTGAGTTGCCGTCTGAGATGGTAGGCATGAAGCATAGCTGTCAACACTCCCCACCCCTGTGTCCTTGGCAGACATCTTCCATTTTTCCAGCAGGACCCAGACTTATACTGAGAGTCCTTCTCAAAACGGTGTCAGACTGACACACAAGATAACACCTGCCTACTGCCCCTCATCTGGCCTATCTTGCTTCACTTGACAGCTGGGAAGCTGAAATGAGGAACTCAGGAAAGGTCATTAGTTCACTGTGACAAAGTCTCCCAGTTCTAATACCGTACTCATCAAACTTTTATCTTGTGGAACTATGGCCATCACAAAAGCAGAGATGCAGCTGGTTCCATCTTTAAATGAATGAAACTGCGTTCTTACCATACCCCTCTGGCCAAGTCCAGCTTATCAACATTCCTTCCCTCCTGCCCACCTTAAAGTCTACTTAAAGTAGTGACTTACTCCAGTCTGGTTATAGGATGTAATTTCCAATGATCTTCCTCTTCGTCAAAGAAGGATCTATTCATAATTTTACTTTTTTCTTCCAGAGGGATAAAGTTTTCTATAATAAGATGCCTGTAAGAGCACACATACAGGGGTGAATACAAATAGAGAAAGAATACAGAGGGAGTGTTCGCTATCTGGTCCCATGTGTAGTGAGTAATTAGATAAGTCAAGTTACTCAGCAAACATTCACTAAGCAGGTACCATGAACCTGACATCATACAAAGAACTGGGATCAGACATGAATGACACTTGGTCCCTGCCTGAGACAGAGAGGTAACGAACGGTACAGCACTCAGGTATGACAGGTGCTGACAGTGGTCTGCCCTAGGAATAAGGAGAAGTAGCTTGAGGAGCTGAAAGAACTGAAGAGGGAGATGATACCTGGCCTACACTAGAGTGAACCTGTGCTATTTGAAGTGCCTTTTGGAGGAACACTGGTACTGCTAACCCACTCATTAACTTCCAACATGCTGAAAACAGATTAGAAATTAAACTGCTTCCTCCAATCCCCTGGATTGTTGCCAGAGATGGAAAATTTCACATTCTAATCACTAGGACAAAGAGTAGGACCAAATATTTCAGTCCCTTAGACTTCTCAGAATGAAAACCATTCCTGAGAAGAGTTTGTGTCAGAAGCATCCAGGGAACATGGCAAACAGTGAAAGAGGAGACCGCTGGGTGTGTCTCACCATGGTGATGACTGTCTCCTGCCACATTTCTGCATTCACTCTTTCAAAACCTCAGGACAGAACAATGCCAAAGGGGTGTTAATGTGAGAGGGACGCACAACACCAGAGGTGAAGGGCACTGGCTGTAAAAAACAGACCGACTCACTGTTTATTCAAAAGAAGAGCTAAAAATGCCTTCATTAAGGAAAAAATACAGTATTCTGGAGAGATGAATTTTCTCTTCATTTTACTTGACATTTAAGAAATTATTTTTCAAACATATATTTGTTCGTTTTTCTGATTTTAAAGGGCCTATTTACACGTTAGAAATTTTGGAAAAATATCATTACACATAATTTCACTATCCAGAAATAGCTATTATTAATATTTTGGCATATTTTGTTCTGATCTCTTTTCCAGGTGTGCATACCTAGAAAGAGGACTAATACATACATTTAATATTTTTTAATTTCAACCCTTTATAAAAAAATTATTGATTTTAGAGAGAGGAAGGGGGGGAGAGAGAGAGAGAGAGAGAAACATCAATGTGAAAAAGAAACATCAATCAGTTGCCTACTGTACACTCCCTGACTGGGATCAAACCAGCAACTTGGGCATGTGTCCTTACGGAAATCTAACCTGCCATCTTTCGGTGTATGGGATGACACTGTAACCAACTGAGCCACATTGGCCAAGGCCATTCATTTAATTTTAAGGGCTTCTTTTAAAATTTAAATCGTGGTTGTTAAAATAATCCCTTTGAAAAGTTCTTCTTTAAAGAAAAATTCCAGCTAATGCTGTGGAAGGACTGACATAGAAAAACATCATTTTGTAAGCCCTAATGAAATAAAAGATCCAGACAAAGATCATTATTGGTTGAAACTATTAGGTCAATGGTTTTCAAGCCAAACTGCACATTAATATCATTTAGAGAGTTCTGAAACACATCTTGCCCAGATCCATGACAAATCAATGGTTCTCAAAGTATGTTCACCGAACCAGCAGGAGCAACGACTAGACCTTGTTAGAAAGGAAAATTCTCAGGCCCCACCCCAGACACTGAATCAAGCTCTCTGGGTATGAGGCCCAGCCATCTGTGTTTAACAAGCCCTTCAGATGATTCGGTGCCTGCTAAACTTTAAGGACCCTGCCCTATATAAAAATCTCTGGGGTGGGGCCCAAGAATCATTACTTTACAAACTCCTGAGATGATTTCTATGTTGAGAACCAGTGTTTCAGCGCTAGCTTTCAGTTAAAGGAAAAAAGGGGAGACAGAGACACAAATTAGACAACTCCATGAAGAAGCAGACCAACAAATCCAGAATGTGAGATATTTCTACAGGCTATCTGACCCAACTTTTTCAACAAGTTAACTAGAAGATAAGTTCTTTTTTTTTTAAATAGATTTTTATTGATTTTTTACAGAGAGGAAGGGAGAGGGATAGAGAGTTAGAAACATCGATTAGAGAGAAACATTGATCAGCTGCCTCCTGCACTCCCCGCACTAGGGATCGAGCCTGCAACCAAGGTACATGCCCTCGACCGGAATCGAATCCGGGACCTTTCAGTCCGTTGCCCGACGTTCTATCCACTGAACCAAACTGGTCAGGGCTAGAAGATAAGTTCTTAACAGAGAAATGGATTGCTCCACATTAAAATAAAGTTAAGAGACATAATTACCAAATGCAATATGTGGTCCACATATAGATCTGAATATGAACAAACCGAGAATATCTGAATATGGACAGACTATGAGAAAATACTAAGAAACTTAATGTTAATTTTGTTAGGTGGAAAGACAATATGTTCTATAAAAAATCAACGGTAGTACCCTGAAAGAAAATTAAAAAAACAATTCCATATAAATAGCATCAAAAATAGAATATTTAGGTTTAAATTTAACAAAAGAAGTGCAAGTAGTTGTGCACTGAAAACTATAAAACAGTTTTGACAGAAAACGAAATTCTAAATAAATAGAAAGATATCCTATATTCATGGATCAGAACACAATATTGATAAGATGACAATATTTTCCAAATTGATCTACAGATTCAACACAGTCCCTATTACAATTACAGCTGGCTTTTTTTCAGAAATTGACAAGCTGATCTTAAAATTTATACGGAAATAGCCCTGGCCAGTGTGGCTCAGTTGGTTGAACATTTTCCCATGCATTGAAAGGTCGCCGGTTTGGGCCTGGCTGACGTGGTTCAGTGGCTGAGCATCAGCCTATGAACTAGAAGGTCATGGTTCAATTCCCAGTCAGGGCACATGCCCAGGTTGCAGGCTCGATCCCCAGTGTGGGGCATGCAGGAGGCAGCCAATCAATGACTCTCTCTCATCATTAATGTTTCTGTCTCTCTCTCCCTCTCCCTTCCTCTCTGAAATCAATAACAATATATTTATATATACTAGAGGCCCGGTGCACAAAAATTTGTGCACTGGGGGGGGGGGGGGTCCCTCAGCCCGGCCTGTGGCCTCTCGAAGTCTGGGACCCCTCGGGAGATAACGACCTGCTGGCTTAGGCCTGCTCCCGGGTGGCAGAGGGCATGCCCAAACCCTAGGTGCAGCCCCTGGTTGGGCTCAGAGCAGGGCTGATTGGGGAGTTGGGGCGCTGCCACCTGTCATGCACAGAGCAGGGCGGATCGGGAGGTTGTGATGCCACCCTCAGTCACGCTCAGGGTAGGGACGATTGGGGGGTTGGGGCACCACCCCCTGTCACACTCGAGGCAGGGTCGATGGGGAGGTTGCGGCGCCACCCCCTGTCACGCACAGAGCAGGGCCGATCAGGGGGTTGAGGAGCTCCCCCCCTGTCACTCACAGAGTAGGGCCGATAGGGGAGTTGGGGCACCGCCCTCTGTCACACACAGAGCCGCAGGGCGATCAGTGGGTTTGGGCGCTGCCCCCTGTCACGCACAGAGCAGGGCCGATCAGGGGGTTGAGGAGCTCCCCCCCGTCACTCACAGAGTAGGGCCGATAGGGGAGTTGGGGCACCGCCCTCTGTCACACACAGAGCCGCAGGGCGATCAGTGGGTTTGGGCGCTGCCCCCTGGGCAATCAGTGGGTTTGGGCGCTGCCCCCTGTCACGCTGATCCCGGTGCCGGGAGGCCTCGCGGCTCCGCTGATCCCGGTGCTGGGAGGCATATTACCCTTTTACTATATAGGATAGAGGCCTGGTGCACGGGTGGGGGCCGGCTGGTTTGCCCTGAAGGGTGTCCCGGATCAGGGTGGGGGTCCCCACTGGGGTGCCTGGCCAGCCTGGATGAGTGGATGATGGCTGTTTGCATCTGGTCACACCCCCTTCAGGGTGGGGGTCCCCACTGGGGTGCCTGGCCAGTCTGGGTGAGGGGCTGAGGGCTGTTTTCAGGCTGGTGGGTGACTGAAGCTCCCAACCGCTCCTTTTTTTTTATTCCGGGCCAGCTTTAGCTCTGAGGCTTGGCTCTAGCTATGAGACATCCTCTGCTGAAAGCAGGGATCTGGTTTGTTTGGGTTCTATAATCGAAACACTGTTTCAACTCCAGCTCTGAGGCCCAGCTGTCTGAAAGCAGGTTTCTGGGGTTTTGTTTAGCTTCTATATTTGTAACAATGTTTCAAACTGCAAGCTCAGAGGCCGGCAGCAGCAGGCGGGGAACGTTGGAGTCCTCCGTCACTGAAGCAAGCAAGCCTCATGTTCGCTTCAAGCTGCCTGGCTGCCGGCCGCCATCTTGGCTGGCAGTTAATTTGCATATCGCCCTGATTAGCCAATGGGAAGGGTAGCGGAGGTACGGCTAATTACCATGTTTCTCTTTTATTAGATAGGATATTTTTAAAAAAACCCAGAAAGGTCACCAGTTTGATTCCCAGTTATGTTGTATGCATGACACAACCAGTCGATGTTTCTCCCTCACATCAATGTTTCTTCTTTCTCCCTCTCCCTTCCTCTCTCTTTGAAATCAATCACTTATATATATATATATAGTGATTGATTTTTTTTTTTTTAGAGAAAGAGGAAAAGAGAGGGAGAGAGATAGAAACATCATTGAGAGAGAAAAATCAACTGGCTGCCTTCTGCACGCCCCCTACTGGGGACTGAGCTGCAACCCAGACATGTGCCCTGACCAGGAATCGAACCAGTGACCTCTTGGTGCCTGGGTCGATGCTCAACCACTGAACCACACTGGCCAGGCTAAATATATATTTTTTTAAATTAATTTGAAAGAGAGGGAGGGGGCAAAAGAGTGAAGGAAGCGGAGAGAGGAGAGAGAGAGAGAGAGCAAGAGAGAGAGAGAAATATCAATTTGTTGTTCCACTCATTAATGCATTCATCGGTTGCTTCTTGTATGTGCCCTGACTGGGGACTGAAACCCACAACTTTGTCATATAGGGACAATGCTCTAACCAACTGAGCTACCTGGCCCGGGTAAATATATAGTTTTTAAAAACTCACTTGTATACTTTAAATAGGTGAACTGTAACGTATGTGAATTATATTTCAAGAAAGCTTTTTAAAAATTGCATTGTGGTCATGTAAATATGCAGGAGTGACATAACATGAGGTAAGGTTTGCTTTAAAATACTTTTATGGCCCTGCCTGGTTTGGCTCAGTGGATAGAGCATCGGCCTGCGGACCGAAGGGCCCCAGGTTCGATTCCGGTCAAGAGCACATGCCTGGGTTGCGGGCTCGGTCCAACGTGCAGGAGGCAGCCAATCAATGATTCCTTCTCATCATTGATGTTTCTATCTCTCTCTTCCTCTCCCTTCCTCTCTGAAATCAATAAAAATATATTTTTAAAAATACTTTTATGAAAGATGACAAAAGATGTTTTATCATTGAATTTGGGTGATGGGTATTTGGGTGTTCTCTATACCATTCAGAAAATTCTAGTTAATAAAAGATTCCTTCTCATTAATAGATAAAGGTGAGGCCAGAGTCCTGAAAGGCTTCAGGAGGGCAGCGTGGAAGGAAACTTGGAGATCATCTGGTGAAATCATTCCCTTCACAGATGAAGTCCAGAGACAGAAAGTGACTTTCTTACCAATAGAGGACAAAGTGACAGGAGATGAGCTGGAGAGAAGGGACCCTGTCCTCAGGGAAGTATTTCTTACTTAACAAACAACAACCCAGCAAGTGGCTGGGGGGCGCCATGGAGGGCCCAGAACTTACTTGAGTTTCAGCTCCCTGGTGAGCTCATTCTGAGTCTGCTCCAGCTCCTGCCGCTCCTTGATGTGCTCTTCCTGGAGGTCATGGATCTCCGCCTTCACTGCCTGAAGCTTGGAGAAGAGCTGGAACCCAGGGGAGAAGCAGATGAGGAGGGTAGCCCGCGAGCTCTCCCTTTCCCCCAAGTCTCAAGACACCTCTGCCTGGCCTGGTTCCTTTTATACCTTTTTGAGTTTTTTGGTCTTGATGTCCACCTCTTGCTGCAACGAGCTGTAGGTCTCTTTAAGTTCTAAGGTCTCCTCATCTCGACTTTCCATCTGTTGCTGGATTTCTCTTTCTCGACGTTTCTGAGCAACATTCCAAAATTCATCAGCTTGCCTAGAGACAATGTCTACACAAGAATATAGGGCAGGGCTGCTCCAGATCAGAGTCTCCCGCTAGGAAGGGGCTACCACAGCTCATTTCCATTCCCTCTGAAGAGTCTGATACAAGAGATATTTGCTTGGTAGCATTAACGTGCCTTACCCTCCACATTCTCCCCAAACAGGAATGAAAAGTTACCTGCTCTGCAATTTCCTGCCGTTTTTGCTCCAGGATTTTCTGCTGTTCATTGGTATGATCTACTATATTTTTTCCTCCAACAAGCAGCTTACTCTCCATGGCCTAAGGAAAGAGTAGAATCCATCTTGTGAATGGTCTCCCTCCGAATGTATCTTCTCAGAGGGAGACTCGTACAGGTGCCTCTCCCTCTTCCTGGACTGAGGCAAAGGGGGCGGACTCCAGAGAAAAATATATTGTGTTCAGCTGTGTCTTGCTCATCACTGCGATGGGGCTGAGGGGGCTCCACCTTGGAAATACAGAAGATACATCTTCTCCAGACATACACCAACTTCAGCTTTCTTTTAACAAAAAACGTTTCAGTGTGAATAGCAAAGCTGAGAGGCCACTGAGGGCCACAGACAAGTAAGCAGGTTCTTACTCTACGGGTCAGAAGCCATCATGAGGGAAAAAAACAAGTAATAATGGGAGAGGCACACAGGAGGGAGAGAATTCAGGCTTTAGGAGGGAGTCAGGAAAAGTTTCCTGTCTCAGAGACTTCTACAGAGTGCTGAAGTCAAATAGAAATCAGCCAAGAAAAAAAATTTGTGTGAGAGGGTAGGGTAGGGAGTGGTGATACATGAAGTTGGCAAAGCAATCAGGGGTCAGTCAGTTCAACAACCTCAAAGCTCTGTTATGGGAACTAAACGTGATCCTGAGAACTGCAGCAAACACGGCCATGTTCGTTGAGCATGACAGTACACAATCAGATCTGTGTTTTAGAAACATGACTCCATGCCACAAGGAGAATGACAGGAGGAGGGCAGGCTGAGTGCAGGGAGACCAGCCAGGCAGCTGTTTTGAGGGTCCAGGCCTGGGCTAGGGCAGTAGTGGAGGAGGAGAGCAAAGGGGATGATGGGTCCAAGAGATCCTGGTGAGACGGGAGTCAGAGGCGGTGGGACTGACTGCGCCCAAAGGGAGCAGTAATGCTGAGTCCGGCCACATTTGGCTTCTGAGAGTTGCCTAAATACACCAGGTAGTTTAGAGACTCTAGGTGTTCCTGGGCCTGGATAACAGATATGATCCTAAAACACAGCATGCAAATCAAACATGGGCACTCCCAGTTACCCTTCAAGTGCAGGAGTGAGGAGGGTGGGGCAGTGTTTGGAACACTAATGGAACCCCTTTAGAAAGCTGCTCCCTGAAACAGTCATCTCCTAATTGTGTTGTACATGAATCCATTTTCGCATCAGGTCTTCAGAGTCCTGGAAAGGACCCCTGTCTCTGAAAATAAATTAGTACCCAGCTCTGTGTGAGGGCTACCATGAGCCACAGACAAAGTATGGCTTCATATAGCAGGGGGAGGGGAGGGGAGAGAGAGGTCACTTGTCCTTTTTAAATAAGCATACATACATTTTAGAGCAGAAATAAAAAGTGTGCATACATTCAATGAGCTAGAACCCAACGTGCCAGAGGAATTCTGGCTCGTGGTCATCCGAGGATTCCAGGGCGAGCTCTGCACCCTCTTCTGCCATGGACGCCCAGTGGCAGCCCCGGGTCCAGGCACCTGATGGAGCAGTAACTGCCACCAGAAGACGGTTCAACACAGGGAGCCTCCTTGCTCTAGAATACTGGTCAGCAACGCACAGCTGGAGGTTGGGGGAGGGACTGACTACAGGGAGCGTTTGATGAAACCGTCCTGTATATTGTGTGATTACTGCACTGCATGTTAAAACCACAACGAGCCCGGAGGGTGTGGCTCAGTTGGTTAGGTGTCATCCTGTGCACCGAAGGGTTGTCTGTTTGAATCCCGGTCAGGGCACATGCCTGGGCTGTGGGCTCTATCCCCAGTATGGGGCGTGCATCAATGTTTCTCTCTCTTACATCAATGTTTCTCTCTCTCTCTTCCCTCTTTCCCTTTCTCTTTCTCTAAAAATCAATTAAAACACACACACACACACACACACACACACTAGTATATATATACCACAAATTACCATTTTATATTCACTAGATATACAAAAAAACTACAGTCTGATAATCTAAGTGTTGGTAAGGATGAGGAGCAACCTGAACTCATATGTTCCTGGTAGAAGTTTCAATTCACAGGGCTACTTTAGAAAACAACTTGTCATCATCTAGTAAAGTTGAAGCTGCACATATTCTAGGACCTAGCAGTGTCAGACAAGAAATTCTTGTATGTACCTGTTCTCCTGGAGCCAAGTACAAGAACGTTTATAGCAGAAAATGGAAACAACCCACTCTCTCAGAAGATTGGAATACCGTGCAACTCTCAGAATAGTAATAATGAATGAATGAATCACAGCTATAGGCATCAATGTGGATAAATCTCATTATCATAACACTGAGTGAATAAAAGCAAATTGCAGCAGTGAGAATCCATTTATATAGAAGTCAAAAACAATGTGAAACTAAAACTATCTTTTATTTAGAGATATATACATATATGGGAAAACTATAAAGGAAATTAACCAACAAATCTAAGATAATGATTACCTGGTGGGTGTGAGGGGACACAAAGAATTCATAAAGATATGGTTGTTGTCCTATTTCTTACACTGGGTGGGCGGAGGGTAATATGGGTGTTAGTTTTAATGCTGCTTTTTATACCTTGCACATATGCAACAATTATTCTTACTATGAATTCAATATTTAAATTTTTTAAATTTGAAAACCTTCTTCTTCATTCAATACAATTCGACAAATGTTTATTGGGCACTGGATATCATGGAGCTACTGGGAATGCAGAACCAAAAGAAACATCATCCCTCATGTCATTTTTTTTATAAAAACAAAAGATTTGAAAGAAAAAGAAGGCCCAAGAGGAGTCTATTACCTTGATTTTGGCGCCCAGCATCTCGGCAGCATCCTTCTCCCGCCGCAGGTCCTCCATCTTCTTCTCCTTCTCTTTCAGCAGCTTCATCTTCTCCTCTGCAACCAAGCTGTGGTCCTCTACAATGGCCCGCTTCTCAATCTCCAGCTTTTCTTGCTGTTCCCGCCAATAATCATCCTTATCTTCCCCTTCCTCCTCACCCTCTTCTCCCTCGTCCTCCTCGTCTTCCCCACCCCCACCACTGCCACCACCTTCCCTCCGCTTCTCTCGCCTCTTTTTCCTGCCAATGGACCGTTTTTCTAGCTGGGCCTTGAGCCGAGCAATCTCTTCCTGGAATTCTCGAAGGAGGGCATCCTTAGGGTCCTCATTGACCCTTGGCTTGTTCTTGATGTTTTTGGCACGGTTGGCATATCTCAGGGTGGTCAGAGTTTCTTCTACATTGTAAGAGGCAGGCCCCACATTGGCCACCATCACAGTTTTAGCGTTGCCACCAAGAGAATCTTGGAGGAGCCTGGTAAGCTTTGAGTCCCGATATGGAATGTGAGTGCTTTTGCCGTCCACCAGGGCAGAGATGACATTACCCAAGGCTGAAAGGGACAGGTTGATCTTGGTCGCTTCCTTCAGTCTTTCCCCTTGTGCACCGGTCTTGGCTTGCCGTTCACTGCCAGCAAGATCGACAAGGTTCAATTTCCCTACACGAATGTGGTTTTCTCCATCAAGGCCCACCTCACTGCACTCGATGGTGATGACAAAAATTGCATGAGAACGCGAACTGTGCTCATTCATGTTAGTAGCACCAACAGAACGGTTCTGGTTCCCCACATTCATCACGTGCTCTATTTCCTTCACGCTCTTGGTGACGAAGGAAGACAGGTCTTTCACATACACTCCAGTGTCAGGCCTCTCTTTGAGCTCAAGCCTTTTGGTCTGATCCTTTGAGAGCAAATCTCGGATCTCCTCCTGGTAGATCTCTAAGTAAGAAGCCCTGACCAGGTACTGTTGATTTTGGGATCGAGAGATATGGGTGAAGATGTGATCAAACGAGTTAGGGATGACCCCTCTTTTTTCAGGGTCACCACGGACTCCTTCCATGGTGTAGGTTTTCCCAGTCCCTGTTTGTCCATAGGCAAAAATCGTCCCATTGAAACCCTGCAGAACGGAGTCCACAAGCGGTCGGAATGTCTCATCATAGAGTTCAAACTGCTTGGCATTCCAGTCATACACTGCATCAAAGGTGAAGGTCTTGGGCATTTCATGGGCCACTCCTCGGGGGTTCTTCACAGACACCTGGCCCAGCTTCACATCCACATCCACCACCTTGTCATACGAAGCGGCCTTTTCCTTGCCATTCATGGGCCGGCAGCGAACCACCACCCTGACTGACTCTGAGCTTTTTAACTTGGACATGATGAACTCTGACCAGGTCAACCCTGAAGGCTATGATGTCTCAGGATGCTAAGGTCCTAGAAAAAAAGCAAAAGTAAGTAAGGACAGTACAGCTGTCAGTGAAGGCCGCTCAACAGCAACTGACACACCCGCGTCACTTTCATCTTGCTAACCTTCTGATAGCTGCATTTCTTTTATTTTAATTTATTTTTAATTTTTCAATACTAAAAGTAAACCGGCTAGGGCAGACAGCTACATTTAATAACTTTATTATACTGTATACTTTCTCACAGGACCTTAACCAGCTTCAGTGGGAAAAACAAAAACTCTAGTCCACCAATAGTGTTAACTGGCTTGCCCTCTCTGCAACCAATGTTTTATCTTATGTTACAGGTTGAGGCAGCTGGAAACCTTCTAAAAACCTGAGTAATCTTATATCCTGTTGAACTACTACAACCTCTGCATAGAGTAATTTGGAACTATCTATCAAAATTTTAAATGCACATACCTTTGAGCTAGCAGTTGTATTTCTAAGAATTTATCTTACAGATACAAGGGTATCTGTTGTGGCAGCAATAGACTGAACAACCTCAATTCCCATCAAGAGGGGGCTAATTAAATAAATTAAATATATTTCACATATGTAGTGGAATCCTATGTAGTTACTATAAAGAATGTGCTGATCTAAATGTAGTCCTACACCAAGATATGTTGTTAAGTGAAAAAGGTAGCTGAGGCCCTAGCCCATTTGGCTCAGTGGATAGAGCATTGGCCTACGGTCTGAAAGATTCCAGTCAGGGGCACATGCCTGAGTTGTGGACTCGATCCCCAAAAGGGGGCATGCAGGAGGCAGACAATCAATGATTCTCTCTCATCATTGATGTTTCTCTCTCTCTTTCCCTCTCCCTCCTTCTCTGAAATCAATAAAACATATTTTTAAAAAAATAGGTAACTCACATAGTTCTTGATTCAAAAGGTCCTTTGGTGACAGTTCCCTCTACGTCACCTGTTCTCCAGCCACCTAGTTCCATTCCCACAAGGCAAGTGTTATTAAATTTTAATCTTTCTGAACTAGCTAATGTATAACAAGCAAGTATCCTATCTAATAATAGAGAAACATGGTAATTAACCGTAACTTCCCTACCCTTCCCATTGGCTAATCAGCGAGATATGCAAATTAACTGCCAACCAAGATGGCGGCCGGCAGCCAGGCAGCTGAAGCGAACAGGAGGCTTGCTTGTTCCAGTGATAGAGAGAGCCAAGGTTCCCCGCCTGCCGCTGCCAGCCTCTGAGCTCCAGTCTAAGAAACAATGTTGCAATTATAGAACCTAAACAAACCCCAGAAACCTGCTTTCAGCCAGCCAGGCTCGGAGCTGGAGCTGCAACAGTGTTTCAATTATAGAAGCTAAACAAAGCCCAGATACCTGCTTTCAGCAGCCGAGGTCTCAGAGCTGGAGCCGAGCCTCAGAGCTAAAGCCGGCTCTCAGTTCCAGTGACAGCCATAGAAGGTAAATAAATCCCAGAATAAAAAAAAAAAGGCAAAAAAGGAGAGGTTGGGAGCTTCAGTCACCTGCCAGCCTGAAAACGGCCCTCAGCCCCTCACCCAGACTGGCCAGGCACCCCAGTGGGGACCCCCACCCTGAAGGGGCTGTGGCCAGCTGCAAACAGCCATCATCCCCTCATCCAGACTGGCCAGGCACCCCAGTGGGGACCCCCACCCTGAAGGGGGTGTGACCAGCTGCATACAACCATCATCCCCTCACCCAGGTTGGCCAGGCACCCAGTGGAGACCCCCACCCTGAAGGGGGTGGTGACCAGCTGCAACAGCATCATCCCTCACCCAGCTGGCCAGGCACCGAGCGGAACCCCACCTGATCCGGGACACCTTCAGGAAAACCAAGCAGCCCCACCCGTGCACCAG
>NW_005871108.1:2655205-2680025 GCF_000147115.1 Myotis lucifugus | reverse complement strand
GGGGAAAATGGGGACATATGTAATACTTTCAACAATAAATATTTAAAAATCCTATATAATAAAAGGGTAATATGCAAATTGACCCTAACAGCAGACAACTGGGAATCACTGGTCGTTATGACACACACTGACCACCAGGGGGCAGATGCTCAATGTAGGAGCTGCCCCCTGGTGGTCAGGGCGCTCTCACATGGGAGGAGCTCTGCTCAGCCACAAGCCAGGCTGATGGCTGCCAGTACAGCGGTGGTGGTGGGAGCCTCTCCTGCCTCCTCAGCAGCGCTAAGGATGTCCGACTGCAGCTTAGGCCTGCTCCCCGCTGGCAAGTGGACATCCCCCGAGGGCTGCCGGGCTGCCAGAGGGATGTCTGATTGCCAGCTTAGGCCCAATCCCCGGGGAGCGGGCCTAAGCCAGTAGGTGGTCATCCCCTGAGGGGTCCCAGACTGCGAGAGGGCACAGGCCAGGCTGAGGGACCCCCCCCCCTTCCTCCCGAGTGCACAAATTTTTGTGCACAGGGCCTCTAGTCTATAATAATAAAAGCATAATATGCTAATTAGACCAGACAGCCAAATGACCTTCCGGACGAAGCTGGGGCTGTGAGGGCCAAGGCAAGCCTCTACAGCTGCGAGGGCCAAGCCCTTGCATGAATTTCGTGCATCGGGCCTCTAATGTATTAATATATACTTACCCTCTCCCTTTGTACACAAGCATAGTATGTTATACACAGTAAAACACAGTGTCCTGCATCATCTTTTTCTCACTAAACCAAGTATCTTGGAGTTTGTCCTTCAGGAAATATAGAGCTGTTTCATTCTATATGAAAACAGCTACATATCCCACTGTATGGCAGCATCATAATTTATTTAACCACCACCCTAGCACTTAAGCTGTATCTGAGTTTTACTATGAGAAACCTAGGACCACATCCTTTCATGTGTGGGAAAGTATACCTGCAAAGATAAATTTCTAGAAGTGCAATTCCTGGATCACAGGACATACACATTTGTAATTTCAATAGATACTTAGAGCAGTGATAACAATATACTTTTTATTTGTGAGAATGACCTATTCTCTGCCAACAAAAGGGCTGGAGAATGTGAAGCAGTGACGGGCCACTCTAGGCATATATGCTGAAGCTTAATAAATATAGAAAGTCAATATGTCTCCCATTGGTCTTTCATTAAAAAAAAATAATTCTGCCCTAGCTGGTTTGGCTCAATGGATAGAGCACTGGCCTGTGGAATGAAGGGTCCCAGGTTCGATTCTGGTCAAGAGCATGTACCTTGGTTGCAGGGTCGATGCCCGGACCTGGTTGGGGCCCATGCAAGAGGTAACCAATCAATGTCTCTCTCTCACATATATGTTTCTCTCTCTCTCCCCCTCCCTTCCACTCTCTCTAAAAATCAATAAAAAAATATCCTCAAGTGAAGATTAACAAAAAACAACAAACAAAAAACCTATTCTGCTGCTAAGCATATGGAAACATAAAAAGTTATTCCCTTACTTCTAGTTGCTACATGTAATAAAATTATGCTGTCTAGCATGAAGAACAGGAAGACTTCTTACCCTCTCTGAACCCCTTTGCTATAAAATCTGTACAACAGGAATCATTGTTCTTCCTTTAAATGATTGTGAGCCTGCCCTAGCTCAGTGGTCGGCAAACTGCGGCCCCTTGAGTGTGGCTCTTCCACAAAATACCACGTGCGGGCGCGCACGTACAGTGCGATTGAAACTTCGTGGCCACACTCAAGGGGCCAAAGAGCCACATGTGGCTCGCGAGCCGCAGTTTGCCAACCACTGCCCTAGCTAGTTTGGCTCAGTGGATAGAGCATCGGCCTGTGGACTGAAGGGTTAAAGGCATGTACCTCGGTTTCAGGCTCGGTCCCTGGGCATGTACGAAGGCAACCAATCGACGTGTCTCTCTTACGTCGAGGTTTCTCTCTCTGTCTCTCTCCCTTCTACTCTCTCTAAAATAAATAAATAAATAAATAAATAAATAAATAAATAAATAAATAAATAATTGTGAGACTAATAGGCACTTAGAAAGACAGAAATGCTTTATGAACCAACATAAAGCTGGATTAAAAAATAATTAATACAGATTCATCCAAATGACCCATCAAAGGGTCATTCCAGAGATTACCAGTCAGCCCTAATTTTAGGCATTAAACATCATAGACTAACATTTTCTCCTCTTCCATTGGGAGTCATCACCCTAAAAAAATAAATTAGATTAAACTGAGATCCAAATATCTAACCAATGTTCAATTAGAAGTAAATCTCAAGCCATTTTTTTGTTTTTTGTTAATCCTCACCAGAGAATATTTTTTCTAATTTTTTTTTTGTTAGAGAGAGTGGAAGGGAAGGAAGGAGGGGGGAGAGAGAGAGAGAAAAACATTGATGAGAGAGACACATCAATTGGCTGCCTCCCGCACGTGCCCTGACTAGGGCCAGGAATACAACCTGCAAGCCAGGTATGTGCCCTTGACTGGGAATCAAACCCTCAACCCTTTGGTGCATAGGCAGACATGACGCTCTAACCACTGAGCACACCAGGCAGGGCAAGCCACCCCCTTTTTTTTTAATCCTCATCCCAAGACATGTGTGTGTGGGGGTGGGGGGGGGGGAAGAGAGAGAAACATCAATGATTGGTTGCCTTCTGTATGTGCCCCAACCACCCACAACCCAGGTAAGTGCCCTGACCAATAAGCAAACCAGCAAGATTTTGGTGCACAGGGCGACACTCATCAAATGAGCCACTCCAACTGAGCAAATCTCAAGCCGTTTAAAGAAAACTATGTAATAGCAGCACAATTTACCATAACTAAGATCTGGAAACAGCCCAAGTGCCAAGTAGATGAGTGGATAAAAAAGCTGTGGTACATTTACACCATGGAATACTATGCAGCAGTAAAAAAGAAGAGTTTCTTACTATTAGAGACAGCATGGAGGGACCTGGAGAGTGTCATGCTAAGTGAAATAAGTCAGTTAGAGAAAGACAAGTATCACATGATCTCACTCATAAGTAGAATCTAAGTAACAAGATAAACTGATGAACGGAGTGGATCCAGAGACATGGAAGCATGGAACGGTGCAGAATCTCGGAGGGAAGGCGAGGGAGGGTGGGTGGATGGAAGGTAACCAAAAAAACCTTGTATGCAAATATGCATAACCCATGGACACAGGCAATAGGGTGGTAAAAGCCTGGGGCAGGGCGGGCGGGGCAGGGGGAACATATATAATACTTTCAACAATAAAGAATTAGAAAAAAGAAAATAAAGCATATTGAAAAATATTACAAAAAAAAGAAAGAAAACTATGTAAAAGGCAGCCCTTTCATCCATCATCTTCTAGATGCTATTAAAATTTTGCCAGATGAGAGGGAACCAGATGTTAGAATGGCCAGTCTGTTTATTGTGTCTCCTTTTCTTTTCCAGGGAATGGCCCTCAGCTTACAGCTGTGGCTGATCCCTTGCCTGTCTCTCCCTCCATTTTAACAAAATGTCTAGGTGCCAAGCTCAAACCCCAGGCCCTTAAGCCTCCTTTGGGGAGGTCTCTGCTGCAGTGCATGGGGCAGTTAGACAGGATCCAGACTTGAAGGAGTAAGAGACATGTAACGGGGTGGATGGGGAATGGGTCAGTGAAGATGACCCATTCTTCTGCATTATATACCTCTGAAGAGGCAGGGCTGTCCAGCTTTTACCTATCAAAACAATGTATCCCCAAGCCTGTTAAAAAGAAAAAAGAAAAAAAAAAGCCTGCAGCAGGCTGACTGATGTTCAGCTGCTTCATATATTTTTGAGGTCTCCAAAACAATCAAAACAAAGGCATCATAATGACCTACAATAATCTTAAAAATCTCTTAAAAAGAAGGAACTCCCAAAGCCCCAGTCCCCTTGATTAAATCTCAACTCAGAACACAGAACACCGTTTCTTTTCTGAGCTCACTGAGCTCAACTGAACTAGTCATGTTTTATTGATGTATTATTTCAGGAAGATGGACTAATCTAATTTCCTGTCACTAGGGCTTAAAATCTTGCTCTGGATCCAACTCAAAGAAGAGGGTTTTCTTGGAAGAATGCCCTGATACTCTTTCTTTACTTTATTACCTTCCTTATTCTTCTTCTAGCCACTCTAATTACAGTGATAAATCTTTAAAGAAACTCACAGAATTGCCAGGAAAGACAGAATCATAGGTCAGCAACTCATCACCTTCATCCTAAATACTTTTTCTGCTAGAACTTGTCAATCTGATGTTAACAAGTACCGTTTTAAATGGCTACTGCACATGAAAAATTGCTAACTTCATCTCTTTTGTCCTCAGAGGAAATCAGTTACACATTTCTCAGGGCAGCCACATTCTTCCAGACCATTCTCCAACTCTTTTCTGTTTAGATTCACATACCCTCACCTTTGCTAGTTCTCATGGAGTCTTACCTCAAATTCTAGAACTAGGTGTGGATTGACGTCTCAAAACTATTGGCTTCCTATAGATATTCCAGGCTAGAGGTCAAAAACTGGTCACATTCTACCTGAAGCATTTTATTTGGGGCACCTCTAATTAAAATGGAGAAAAGAAAAAAGCCTTCAGCAATTCCACTTTTACAGATGTGTTTGTCTTAATGAAAATCCTTTGCAAAGGCGCATAAGGATGCTTTCTGAAGCACTGTTAAAATAGTAGAAAAACGGGAAGCAACCTAAACATCCATTATAGGGGAATAAAAAATAAAACATGGTATATTCATATTATAGACAGAATACTATTCAGTAGTTTAAAGAAATAAATTAAGAGCAGGGGTCAGCAAACTACGACCCACAGGCCAAATCTGGCCCACAGCCTGTTATGTAAAGAAAGTTTTACTGTAACACAGCCATAACCCTTTATTTACATATTATCTATGGCTGCATTAGCTATAAAATAGAACAACTGTGTTGCAGCAGAGACAGTATGGCCCACAAAACCTAAAATATTTACTACCTGATCTTTTATAGAAAGTCTGCCAACACTGAATTAGAGAGATGACAGGGTGGGGCAAACGTAGGTTTACAATAGTGAGTATGCAAAACACTGTTTATTCTTTTTCTTTCTTTTTTAAAAAATATATATTTTTATTGATTTCAGAGAGGAAAGGAGAGGGAGAGATAGAAACATCAATTATGAGAGAGAATCACTGATCGGCTGCCTCCTGCACACCCCTACTGGGGATCAAGCCTGTAACCCGGGCATATGCCCTTGACTGGAATTGAACCCGGGATCCTTCAGTCCACAGGCCGATGCTCTATCCACTGAGCCAAACCAACTAGGGCTGTTTATTCTTAAATTATTTATTAATTGTATTATTTTTCATTTGAACTGTAAACCTACTTTTGCCATACCCTGTATATATTTACATCTAGCTACACTAATAAAAGACAAAGATGCTAATTGACCATACCTTTGCTATGCCCTAAGCCACGCCCACCAGCCAATGAGAGTGACTATATGCAAATTAACCCAACCAAGATGGCAGCTGGCAGCCACAGAGCTGGAGCAAGCAGGAGGCTTGGTTGCCCGGGAGATGGAGGAAGCCAAGCTTCCCGCCAGCCCTGAGCGGCTGAGGCCTCCACTCATGGCAACAAAATTTCAATTATAGAAGCTAAATAAATCCCAGATACCTGCTTCCAGCCAGCCTCCACTGGGAGCTTGGGTGGCTGGGGGTTGTGGCCAGCCTGCAAACAGCCATCAGCCCCTCACCCAGGCTGGCCACACCCTCATGGGGTGAGAGTCCCCGCTGGGGGGCTTAGCCAGCCTGAAAACGGCCCTCAGCCCCTCACCCAGACTGGCGAGGCACCCCAGTGGGGACCCCCACACTGAAGGGGTTGTGGCCAGCCTGCAAACAGCCATCAGCCCCTCACCCAGGCTGGCCAGGCACCCCAGGGGGGACCCCCACCCTGAAGGGGCTGTGGCCAGCCTGCAAACAGCCATCAGTCCCTCACCCAGGCTGGCCAGGCACTCCTATATAATAAAAGGGTAATATGCAAATTGAGCCTATCAGCAGAACAATTGAGAATGACTGGTCACTATGACACACACTGACCACCAGGGGGCAGATGCTCAATGCAGGAGCTGCCCCTTGGTGGTCAGTGTGCTCCCACAGGAGGAGCTCTGCTTAGCCACAAGCCAGGCTGATGGCTGCCAGTACATTGGTGGTGGTGGGAGCCTCTCCCGCCTCCTCAGCAGCACTAAGGATGTCCAACTGCAGCTTAGGCCTGCTCCCTGCTGGCAAGTGGACATCCCCCGAGGGCTCCTGGGCTGCCAGAGGGATGTCTGACTGCCAGCTTAGGCCTGATCCCCCAGGGAGCGGGCCTAAGCCAGCAGGTGGTCATCCCCCAAAGGATCCCAGACTGCGAGAGGGCACAGGCCGGGCTGAGGGACATCCCCCAAGTGCACAAATTTTTGTGCACCGGGCCTCTAGTATATATATAAAAGGCTCATATACTAAGTGTCCGACCGTCTGCTATGATGCACACTGACCACCAGGGGGCAGATGCTCAACACAGGAGCTTCTATGATGTGCACAGAGAAACGGAACTGTGGACCCGGTGCCCAAAAAGCAACACTCGGCTTCCCCCAAGTGGGACAGAGGCCCCGCCACCAACCCGGAGTGACAGCCCACCAAATTGCAGCCGACACTGCCGAGACCCCATGGTGCAAAATGTGGCCCACAATCCAGCCCAGCCCTGAAACAGTGGCTGTGGGTACTGGGTAATGATGTCACGTAATAATGGCCGGCTTCCTCTCCCTAGTGACGACTAGCCTCCTTGCAGTTTCTTCAGCCTAGGAATATGACTTGCTTTATAGCCAGGTGCAAACATTTCACACTTTAACAAAATGTCTGTGAAGTGTTTTCCCATGCTTCATCTCATTTGATCCTCACAGAAGTCCTGGAGTAGGTAGATAGGAGACTTGGTGGAATCCTATTTTCTTTTCATTAGTCGGAAAACAAAGATTTAGAAAGCTTAGAAACTTGACCGAACTGAAAAGAAGTAAGAAATGGTGGACCTTGAAAATGACTTCAGGTTTTCTCACTGTGCAGAATATAGTCAAACAACACTGCAGTTAAATATTTTACCCTTTGTTCTCCCTGCGTGATCTACAATAATAATCTGCTTCATGTTGATATTTACTGCTGTGTTGCTGACAATTACCTGAGAGAGAAGTTGGGGTGCTTCACTGGGCTGGAAAAAGTTTAGCTAAATCCGAAAGCAGGTCTAATTAAGCAAGTTTATTCTATATCAGTGATGGCGAACCTTTTGAGCTCGGCGTGTCAGCATTTTGAAAAACCCTAACTTAACTCTGGTGCCGTGTCACATATAGAAATTTTTTGATATTTGCAACCATAGTAAAACAAAGACTTATATTTTTGATATTTATTTTATATATTTAAATGCCATTTAACAAAGAAAAATCAACCAAAAAAATGAGTTCGCGTGTCACCTCTGACACGCATGTCATAGGTTCGCCATCACTGTTCTATATATATAAAAGGCTAAGTTGACTCGCACATGCGCGATACATATAAAGCTCTCGCTGGTGCCAATCCCATGTGTGTGTTTCGATCTGTCATTGTCGCTCATGAATTTGGTTGACACTTCTATTATAGAGAAAGGGCGAATAGTGATATTAAAATATTTCTTCTAATTAATTTCCTTTCAATGTGCATGAATTTGTGCACCAGGCCTCTAGTGGATAAACGAGTAAAAAAAGCAAGCTATCCTATATAATAAAAGCTTAATATGCTACATGTCCAGTCATCCGGTGACCTGATGACTGTTCAACCAATCAAAGCATATTATTCTAATGATATGCTAAGGCCGCTCAATTGCTCGCTATGATGTGCACTGACCACCAGGGGGCAGACACTACAACCAGGTTAGCTTGCTGCTGGAGTCCAGCTGATTGGGACTGAGCGAGATGGGCTAGACATGCCCTGGAGCCCTCCCGCGGTCCCTCTCCAACCCTGATCGTGCACCGGTGGGGTCCTTTGGCCTGGCCTACACCCTCTCGCAATCTGGGACCCCTCAGGTGATGTCAGAGAGCCGGTTTCGGCCTGATCCCGCAGGGGGGGCACCAGTCGCAGGGCTCACGCTGCTGCACTGGTGTGGGTGGCAGGCACAGTGGGGCTGGTATGAGCAGGAGCGGCAGGTAGGAGCTGCAGGTGGCGTTAGACTGTGGGTTTCGGACCAATCCCCGCAGGCAGGCCACCCCGAGGGACCCTATCAGTACACGAATTTGTACACTGGGCCTCTAGTTGAGAAATAATTATGATTAAGAACATAAAACAACAACAAAAACAAACAGAAAAACAGAAAACATTATGGTGCTCAAGTCCATATGAGAAAAAAATAGAATAGAAGTATATATAATGATTTATTATATTGGGCAGGATGAAGTGTGGAGAATGGGACTAGAAATGAGAAGGATATTTCCATTTTATGAATAATATCTTATCATTTCTCTTTCAAGAGAATAAAAAGGGGAAATGAGGCTGCAAGTAAATAAAAGAAAATGTTAACTGTCAATTCCGGCTGTTTCCTATTTATTCTCTGAATGTTTAAAATTTCTCAAAATAGCCAGGCTGGTGTGGCTCAGTGGTTGAGCATCAACCCATGAACCAAGAGGTCAGGGTTCGATTTCCCATCAGGGCACATGCCTGGGTTGTGGGCTCAATCCCTACTAGGGGGCTTGCAGAAGGGCTGCAGAGAGCAGCTGATCCAGGATCTCTCCCATCCATAGGGCTCTCTCTCTCCCTTCCTCTCTTTGAATCAATTATTTATATATAAATGTATATATATATATATACCATATCTATATATATATATATTAAAAGATTAAATTTTCCACAAAAAAAAATCCCACCCATTTTACTTTTAAATTTTCACCCGAGGATATGTTTTTATTGGTTTTTAAAGAGAGGAGGGGGGGGGGAGAGAGAGAGAGAGAGAGAGAGAGAGAGAGAAAGGAAGGAAGGAAGGAAGGAAGAAAGATAGATCCATGTGAGAGAAACATTAATGATTGCTTACCCTATGTGCCCCAACCGGGATGGAACCCACAACCTGGGTATGCGCCCTAACCAGGTATCAAACCCACAACTTTTTGGTGTGTGGGAAAACGCTCCAACCAAGTGAGCCATCCAACCATGGCTTATATTTTAAAAAAACACACACACACAAAAACTGGCTTCTGTGGCTCAGTTGCTTGGAGCATCGTCCCATATACCAAAAGGTGGCGGGTTCAATTCCTGGCAAGGGCACATACCCAGGGTGCGAGTTCGATCCATCAGGGTGCGTGTAGGAGGCAACCAATCGATGTTTCTCTCTCCCATCGATGTTTCTCTCTCTCCCTCTCCCCCTCCCTGACTTCCTCTCTCTAAAAAACAAAACAAACTAAACAAACCCTCCACTGAAGAGTCCCAGGTTTGATTCCGGTCAAGGGCACATGCCTGGGTTGCAGGCTTAATCCTCGGTGGGGCGCGTGCAGGAGGCTGCCAATCAATGATTCTCTCTCATCATTGATGTTTCTATCTCCCTCTCCCTTCCTCTCTGAAATCAATAATATGTATATACTGAAATATATATATATATATATATATATATATATATATATATAATAAAAATAAGACATCAAAACATCAATAGTAGTCCACTTTGGATGATGGGTCTATAGGTGATTTCCCCTGCTCTTCAACATTTCTGTATTTTCTAAATATTCTTTAATGAGCATGTGGTATCATCAAATGGGAAAAAGTAAAGGTCTGGCAATTCACCAGAAACAACCCTGCAAGGAGGAGCAATCTGTGGGCACAGAGAGTGCATACTAATGCATCTTTAATCAATGCATTCCAATGCAATGTCCTCTAAGATCAGACCAGGCAACCGCCTGCCAACTCCCTGGCTTGGAGTTTAAGGACTCAGAGTGTCTGAAAGGCAGCCCAAACCATAGATCACATGGGCGATCAAAAAAAACACTGCAACACTGGGGCAAGAAGATAAAAGCAACTCCCAGTCCACACCACCGCCCTGTGCAGGTTCCTCCTAAGGAAAACAGCTGTTTCTACTCTCTACCCACCTCATCACCAGCCACACTTCTCTCTTCACAATGGTTGCTAATTGTTGTTTTTTTTAATTCTTTTTTTTTTATTTTTTTTTATTGCTTAAAGTATTACAAAGGGTATTACATATGTGACCTTTTTTTTCCCCCGCCTTTGACAATCCCCTGGCCTCCCCTACCCCCCAGTGACTAATTGTTTTGAAGTAGCAGGACTCCTTGTTTGCAACCCATGAACCACACCATGACAGTAAGTCAACTCTGGGTCCCTGTGTCCCAAGATGGCCAGTTATCACAATGGGAGTTAACACAATTTTCAAAACAAGATTATTCATCTCTAGTTAAAAAATAACATCACTGCCCTGTAGAACTTTAAAAGGATTTAAGATTTGTGTTGAGGGAATAGTTCTATATGTGCATGAAATACATCTATCTGGAGGGATATACAAGAGCCAGATAACAACAATGGTGGCCTGTAGGGAGAAGAGCTGGGCGGCTGAGGGTCAAGAGTTATAGAGACTTTTCCTTGTATACTCTTTGTACCTTCTTGAGTTTTGAATCATGAATATATTACCTAGTCAGTAAAATAAAATTAGAAGAAAAAAGTGATGGAAGTTTTATGAAATTATAAACTAACTAGTGACCCGATGCACGGATTGAAAGGAAATTAATTAGAAGGTGGCCGGAGGGGAGGACTGGGAAGGTGGGCCTGACACGCCCTGCAGCCAACCTCCCGTGGTCCCACCCCAGAGCAGGCGGGAGAGGGGTCCCTCGGCCTGGCCTGCAGGGATCAGGCCGAAAACGGATTTCTGACATCCCCCGAGGGATCCTGGAGTGCAAGAGGGCGCTCTGCAAAGCTGCTGTCGTACAGGATTATGGAATGCAAACGCAGGTGTGCAGTAAACCAGATTCGGGGCTGACAGTGCCCCAGCAACAACATAACCCACGGCCGAAGGTGGAATCGCACGGCCCTGAGAGGAATCGGGCTCCCTCCTCTCTGGTTTCAGGGTGCGTCACCTGAGAACCACCATTGTCAAGTCACTGCAGCTCAGCAGCTCCTGCATTGAGTATCTGCCCCCTGGTGGTCACTGTGTGTCATAGCGACTGGTCGGACGGTTGGACACGTAGCATATTAGCCTTTTATATATATAGATATCCAAGTGTCAAAAGTCATTTTCCTCTTTCCATTTGTCCATTTTTACCACCATGAATATAACTGAGGAACGAAGGGCCCTAGAAGCAAAACTACTTGTCTCAACTTTGTGGTGAAGCTTCATAAAAGAGCTTCAATGAGGCCTACAGCAATGCAATCTTTAACTTTCTAATATCAATGTAGCATGTCAGGTAGCCTCAGCCTGAAAAGATGCTCAGAGCAAAGATGTCAAAATAACAGGCTAACTGGGCCGGTGTGGCCCAGTAGTTGAGTGGCGACCTATGAACTAGGCAGTCACGGTTTTACTCCTGGTCAGGGCACATGCCAGGGTTACTGGCTCAGTCTCAATAGGGGACAGGCAGAAGGCAGCCAATCAATGATTCTCTCTCCTCATTGATGTTTTTCTCTCTCTCTCCCTTCCTCTGTGAAATCAATAAAAATATATTTTTTAAAAAAACAGACTAATAAAATATATTCTGTTGTTATTACAGGCACTGTTTATAAACATAAAGTCATCTTTCTTTATAAGCCAAACAGTTGTGTGAATTGTCTAGAAACTTTCAAACTGTCCCTTATACATACAAGAGCCACAGCATCTCAAACTGGTACAAATTATTTGTAAAGTGTAACACTGGAAATGCAATACTCCCTTGAAATAGCAACTCCATTTCTTGGAATTATTTTAAGAACATCATTAAATAATTGAAGACGTGCAAAATGTACGTACATGTTTATGTTTATCACAGCACCATTTCTAACCACTTAAATACTCATCATTAAGAGACCAGTTAGATTATGACATATCTCTACAATGGGAAATTATGAATTCATTAAGAATAGCAGCTCTAGCCAGTTTGGCTCAATGGATAGAACATCAGCCATGGGACTAAAGGGTCCCAGGTTCGATTCCAGTCAAGGGCATGTACCTCGGTTGCAGGCTTGATCACTGGCCTTGGTCGGGGCACATGAGGAAGGCAACCAATCAATGTGTCTGTCTCACACCGATGAGGCCTCCCTCCCTTCCACTCTCTCTAATAATCAATGGAAAAATATCCTTAGGTGAGGATTAAAACCAACAAAAATAATAGCAATATACATCTAGTTATTTACATATGGGAAGATGTTCATGACATCTTCTTGAGTAAAAAAAAAAAAAAAACCCCACAGAAGAGTTACCATGGTGAGATTTATTTACATGTATACATGAGTATGTGCAGAGAAAGATGTGGGGGAGACTGTGAAGTCAGCGTTAAAGCAGGAGCTGTAATGTTCAACAGGTCAGGTCAGGGTTTGAATTTCTGCTCTGCCACTTAGCTATAAAATTTTGAGAAAGTTACTTAAATCATAACCTCTTCTATAAAATGGGGCTAATAACAACACCTGCATTAAAGAACCATTCTAAGGAATAAGTAAGCTAATAAATGTTAAATGCTTAGTTAGCACAAAATGTGTAATAAAACTCAGGAAATGCAAGCAATATTAATCTCTGGGAGTGAGCTTGCAAGTGATTTTTTTGGCTTTCTCTGGCCCTGTTAAGAGGTGCCTGTATTTTCTTTCTTAATATCAAGTGGGGAGATGGCAATAAAGCTATTTTTTTTCTTTGGGGATAATGTCTAGCAGCATGATTTCAGCTTACGTGTCTTAGGCTACTTATCTGGAAAGAAACCTAGAAAGGTCACAGACAAGAAACATGAACAGATAAATGCCTGCCCTGAATTCAAATTGATGCCATGCATTCCCTGTTTTTTGATGACTGAAACAAGCAAACAAAGAAAGCATTTATCAAAGAGGAAAAAGAGGGAAAGAATTCCTTTTTTGTATCCAATTGTGAAACATTCATAGAATACATCCAAAAAAATATATTGAAGCCTAGAGGACAATTCTCATTCACAATCAACGTGGGCCTGGGGTTTTGTTGTGTTCAATAGTCACAACTCACAGTATATCAACAGCTTAATGTGTATTCCTCTTCTAATCCTCAAAATCACCTAATGAGGAATAGCTATTAGCCCTATTTTAAAAATAAGCATGGGAGGCTAAGAGAAATTAATTTAGCCAGGGTCACACAACAATTAAGTGGAACAGCCAAGATTCAAAAGCAGGTTTGTCTTATTTAAAACCCACATATAAACTTATTTTTAAAACACACACGTGCCCTGGCTGGTGTGGCTCAGTTGGTTGAGCATCATCTCATGCACCAAGAGGTTGCCAGTTCGATTACTGGTCAGGTCACATGGCCGGGTTGCAGGTTTGATCCCCAGATGGGGGCGTACAGGAGGCAGCCTATCGATGTTCTGCTCTCACATCTATGTTTCCCTCTCCCTTCCTCTTTCTCTAAAATCAATAAAAACATTAAAACACACACACATATGCATATATGCACTGTGCATCAATATATGCATAATTAAAACAATAAAATCAATTCTAGCTGTATGTGTGAGTATACAGTGAACAAGTAAGTAAATCTTCCCCCTACCCCTGGGAGAAAGTCAATGCATAAGCAAGCATTAATGTACAGTGGGGCCTTGACTTACGAGTGTCCCGACTAACGAGTTTTTCGAGATAAGAGCCGTCTCTCGGCCAAATTTTTGCTTTGAGTTGCGAGCTAAAATTCGGGTTACGAGTCAGCTTCAGATACCCCACCGCTAGTTGGCACAGTGAACGCCACAACATCAGCCCAGCATCACGTGTCTCACTCGTTCGCTGTTGATTTGACATACGAGTAATTTGAGTTACGAGCTCCGTCACGGAACGAATTAAACTCGTAATTCAAGGCCCCACTGTATCTGTATTGCTCCTTCACTTTTGTTTTTAACTCAAGTGGAAGTACTAGTATACTATGCACCATTCTCTTTTTCCATTGACTTTTTTTTTTTAAGAGAGAGTGGGAGGGGGAGAGACAAGAGAGAAATATCTTGCCTCCTGCATGTGTCCCAACCAGGGCCAGGATCAAGCCTGCAACAAGGTATGTGCCCTTGACTGGAATTGAACCCAGGACCCTTCAATCTCAGCGTCGATGCTCTATCCACTGAGCAAACCTGCCAGGGCTGCACCATTCTCCATCTCACTTGATAGATCTTGGAGACAGCCCACTCCCCTTTAAAATAGTTGCCTAGATGCCATAGTATGGTTGTCTTATAATGTATTTGATTAGTCCCCTGCTAAGAGACCTTCTGATGGTTTCTAGTTTTTTACTACTGCAAACAATGCTGCAGTGAATATTTTAAACATATACCTTTGGCTACCGGTGGGAGTAATTCATAGGATCCATTCCTGGACATTAAATACTTACATGTTCCTTTTTGATGGAGGGCACCATCTTACCTTTCCCCCAGGCTGTACCATTTATCCTTTCACTAACAGTGCGCACCACTGTCCACACAACCCTGACACACACAGCTCATGCTCTGACCACCATGAAGCTATGAAGCTGGAAAAGCCTTCCTGCCAGGAACTTCTCATTCCATGCACTAATCCAGGAAAGAAATGAAGCTGTTTCTCTGCTAAAAATATACACACTGGCCCTAGCTGGTTTGGCTCAGTGGATGGAGCGATGGCCTGCGGACTGGAAAGTCCCCAGTTAGATTCCGGTCAAGGTCAAGGGCACAAACCTCGGTTGTAGGGTCGATCCCTGGCCCTGGTCAGGGCGGGTGTGGGAGGCAACCAACCGATGTGTCTCTCTCACATCAGTGTTTCTCTCTCTCTCTGTCTCTCCCTCTTTCTTCCACTGTCTCTAAAAATCAATGGAAAAATATCCTCAGGTGAGGATTTAAAAAAAAAATATTATCATTATTGATGTTTCTATCTCTCCCTCTTCCTTCCTCTCTCTAAAATCAATAAAGACATATTAATACTCTGATTAAGAGCTTAATTAATCAAATACAACATCTGACCCTAGATTGGGACCCATTTTGGATCTTGGTTCAAACAAACCAACTGTTAAAAAATGTATGAGACAATCAAGGAAATTTGAACACTGGATCTTAAATGGTGTTAAGGAATTGTTGTTACCTTTTTTTATTTTTAATATATTTTATTGATTTTTTACAGAGACGAAGGGAGAGAGACAGAGAGTCAGAAACATCAATGAGAGAGAAACATCAATCATCGGCCTCCTGCACATCCCCCACTGGGGATGTGCCCGCAACCCAGGTACATGCCCTTGACCAGAATCGAACCCGGGACCTTTCAGTCCACAGGCCAACGCTCTATCCACTGAGCCAAACCGGTTTCGGCTGTTGTTACCTTTTAAGGTGTGAAGTTGTATTTTTTAAAAATTATTCTTACTTGCCCTAACTGGTTTGACTCAGTGGATAGAGCATTGGCATGCGAACTGAAGGGTCCAAGGTTCGATTCCGGTCAAGGGCATGTACCTTGGTTGTGGGCACATCCCCAGTAGGGAGAGTGCAGGAGGCAGCTGATCGATGTTTCTCTCTCATCGATGTTTCTAACTCTCTATCCCTCTCCCTTCCTCTCTGTAAAAAAATCAATAAAATATATTAAAAAAAATATATATATATATATATATATTTACTTTGAGATCCAGACAAAAGAATTTTCAGATAAAGTTATATGCTGTCTGGGATCAACATAATCACGGATAGGGTGGGGTTATTGGGAGGTTATAGATGAAACAAAATTACTACATGTTGATAACTGCTGTAGCAGGGTAATGGGTCCATGGTTCATTCTACTATTATGTATGCTTCAGATTTTCCATAATAAAAAGTTGCCCTGGCCAATGGTTTATCTTTTTTCTGTTAACTTTTGAAATTTTTAATTGTAGTGAAAAACCCACATAATATAAAATGTACCCTCTTAATCATTTTTAAGTATATAATTCAGTATTGTTAACTATATCAACATTGTTGTATAATAGAGATCTAGAACTTTTTAAAAATAATATTTTAATGACTATGATAATATGCTTTTTTTTTTTAATCCTCACCCGAGGATATTTTTCCATTGATTTTAAGACAGAGAGGAGGATAGGGAGGAGGAGAGAGGGAGACAGAGAGACAGAGACAGAGAGAGATATCGAAATGAGAGAGACACATCAATTATTGCCTCCCTATATGTGCTCCAACCAGGGCTGGGGATCAAACCTGCAACCAAGGTACGACATGCCTTTGACTGGAAATCAAAGCCACGATCCTTTGGTCCGAGGGGTGATGTTATTTGATAGGTATAGAGTTTCATTTTGGCAAGATGAAAAAGTTCAATATCTAGAACTTTTTCATCTTGCCAAAATGAAACTCTATACCTATCAAATAACAAATCCCCTTCCCCCTCATTAGGCTCTGGAAACCATCATTCTATCTCTAGTTTCATTCATGTTATAGCATGTGACAAGATCTCCTTTTTTAGGAATACATAATATCCCACTGTGTGTAAATACCATTTTCTTTTTCTTTTTATTGATTTTTTTATAGAGAAGAAGGGAGAGGGATAGAGAGTTAGAAACATCGATGAGAGAGAAACATTGATCAGCTGCCTCCTGCACACTCCCTACTGGGGATGTGCCCGCAACCAAGGTACATGCCCTTGACCGGAATCGAACCTGGGACCCTTGAGTCCGCAGGCTCTATCCACTGAGCCAAACCGGTTAGGGCAATACCATTTTCTTTATCCATTCATCTGCCCATAAACGTTTGGGCTGCTTCCATCTCTTGTCTACTGTAATTTAGGCTATAGTGAACATGGGTGTGTGTAATGACTTTCCATTTTAAAATATATTTTTACTGATTTCAGAGAGGAAGGGAGAGGGAGAGGTAGAAACAAAGGATAAAAGAGAATCATTGATTGGCTGCTTCCTGCACGCCCCTTATTGGGAATCGAGCCCAATACCCAGGCATGTGCTCTGACCCGGAATGGAACCATGATCTCCTGGTTCATAGGTCGACGCTCAACAACCGAGCCACACCAGTCAGGCAAATGACTTTTCATTTCAATCAGACTGCTACTCACCTCGGTAGAGAGCCACAGCAAAATCTATATTTAAAAGAGGGAGGTGGCCTGGAATAACAAAAAAAGATTCAGACACCCCTGGGAATGAAGCCCAGGCCTACCATTCCTAGTTCTAGGGCTCCATGCAAGTCCACTCTCTGAGCCCGTCCCCTCCTCTGTGAAGTGGGAGTACCAATACCCTGCAGAGTATTGGAGCAGAGTGAGGATCAGAGGGGGACAAGCATTACAGTGCCTGGCCCACAGGAGGTGCTTCTGTCCTGACTCAATTTACAGGAGGAAAACACCTCAGCCTTGGAGAGGGAAGTAACATGGCACACTGAGTTAATAAGTGGCAAAGCAAGCAGAAACCAGGTCTAACTGGCTCCAAAGTTCATGGCTTTTTTCTACACCAGCATGTCCTAAATGTCGGGCAGCGGATTGTCTCTTCACAATTTTGCCATATCCGGGTACTGCCTGTACTATTATTTACTTGAGGTTTTCTTGAAAGCTAATTTCTTTTAATACAAATTTATTTTTAAACAGTTACTTTATATCCCTACCATGAATGGAAAATCAGTGTCACAGTGCAAGTAGAAGTAAAAATAAATATAAGGACACACAACAAAGTCACTAAATTCTAGCTAGACACTGTAGTTTCCCTAAGGTTGAGACCTGATCTCTCTTGGTAAAAAAGCCAGCTTTAGCAAGTGTTAAAAAATAGACTAGAACTAAACAAATATTCTCTCTGCCATAGTCAGAAGAACCAAAATAATTTACAGAGAGGAAGGGAGAGGGATAGAGAGTTAGAAACATCGATGAGAGAGAAACATCGATCAGCTGCCTCCTGCACACTCCCCACTGGGGATGTGCCCACAACCAAGGTACATGCCCTTGACCGGAATCGAACCTGGGACCCTTCAGTCCGCAGGCTGACGCTCTATCCACTGAGCTAAACCAGTCAGGGCCGAAGAACCAAAATAATTTAAAAGGCAATAACTCTTGCCCAGCCATGTGGCTCAGTGGTTGAGTGTTGACCTATGAACCAGGAGGTCACCGTTTGATTTCTGGTCAGGGCACATGCCCGGGTGGTGGGCTGGATCCCCAGTGTGGGGCATGCAGGAGGCAGCCGATCAATGATTCTCTCTCATCATTGATGTTTCTATCTCTCTCACCCTCTCCCAGAAATAAATAAAAATATTTTTTTTAAAATGTCACTTAGGTCACTTATGGCTATTTGTACTTTATTAATATCTCATGTGGTAATGTAGGCGCAGCCTTCCAGGGTACGTACCTTGGTTGCAGGCTCTATCCCTGGCCGCAGGTCCGAGCATGTGCAGGAGGCAACCAATTAATGTGTCTCTCTCACACTGATGTTTCTCTCTCTGTGTCTCACCCCCTCCTTTCCAGTCTCTCTAAAAATTAATAGAAAAAAAATCCCTGGGTGAGGATTAACAACAACAAATACAATAATAACTTTTTTTTAATGCTGGCAATTGAAGAAATAAGGAAAGAAAAACACCTTCTATTTCTTAGGCTAGAATCTGACTCATTACTGCAGATCTTGCAAAACTAGTAAGTATTTCTAAGAACTACCTTCTTGTGGTTATCTTAAGTAACTTGAGCTGATATTTTATCTTACTGGGATGGAATCTTTTACGATTTACTAGCTAGGTGTTTTTGCTTAGATTACTGAAATGTGCTATAAAGTAATGATTACTGCAATCCACTAAGCTGCTGCAGCCTGTGCTCTGAGCATTCAGTTTCTGTTTATGTCACCCACAAAAGCCCCAATGCAAGTCCTTCCTGAAACCACTGCTGAAGGTGATATGAAAGATCCCAGAATAGGTTACAGATTGTCAAATCTCAATTCCCAATAATCTATTACAATTTCTGTTTCACTTGGACTCACTTCCATTTACACACTATGTTCAAATATGACAAAATGCAAATGCTGCAAATATCTTGCCAAAAAGTTTAAAAATAAAACCACACCTACCACAAGGATCACTGGTGCTCTTTAATGCAAGCTATCATTTAAATAAATCAGCACGCTAAAGACAGATCTGCCTGTGTGCGAGTTCAATGTCTGCAATCAGTGTGACAAAGTGAGGAGACACAATGTGTCACCATGATTAACGAAGCCTTAAACTCCAACCTCCCAAGCTTCAGTGCAGATGTGTGATGCTGATAAGATTACCTCGGACCACCAAGAAATATGCTCTAAAATCCTCACCCCTGAAGGTCTGGGAGAAAGCCCAGCATGCAGCCACCAGCGAAGAAGACAGTATCACCCCATTCAAAGCTCAGTCTTCAGGAAGGGCTGGAAGAAATTGGAAGGCTGGCTCATGTCCTCATTTTACATATATAGAGACCAGGGCCAGAGAGGTTGAGTTACTTGCCCCAGGTCACACAGCCAGTGGCAGAATTGCTATCAGAATTCATGCTTCCACCCAGATCCCACTGCCTTTTCATACCAAAATTTCCTGGATGGCATAGGCCTTAATCAAGAAATTCTAAGACTGCCCTGACAAGTTTGGCTCAGTGGCTAGAGCGTCGGCCTGTGGACTGAAGAGTCCCAGGTTCGATTCCAGTCAAGGGCATGTACCTTGGTTGCGGGCACATCCCCAGTAGGGGGTGTGCAGGAGGCAGCTGATGGATGTTTCTCTCATGGATGTTTCTAACTCTCTATCCCTCTCCCTTCCTCTCTGTAAAAAATCAATAAAATATATTTTTTTTAAAAAAGAAAAGAAATTCTAAGACTTTGAGGAGATAAGGAGATGTTGAAAGGAAAATAAGGAGCCCACAAGGCAGAGAGGGAAAAGCAAGACACTATAAAATTGAATCTTTTGCAATTAGTCAGAGGGTGGTATAGGACTTTAGCCACCCTCTTCTCACCCAATGTAGATATTATCGCCAGAATAAAAAAACAGTTTAGCGCTGAATGACTCAGAAGACAAGCCCACAGCTCCTACCTGCTTCAGCTGTTTCTGCCCTGAGTGAGACCGCTACGCTAAGAAGTGTGAGAGGTAGTCCATCTTACATACTGGGTATCTGTTTGTTACCTATCAGTCAAGTAACTGACACCTATAGTTACATTAAAATAACTCAAGGGTTTCCCCCCTGATTTTTTCATTCTTTGAAGCCACTTTTTCATCAGCATTTAAAGTTCGTTACCCAGGTACAGAAGAGAAAGTCTTTAACAAAACATCAGGAAGATACTGCCCACCTGAAAAACAGATGAACAAGTGAGTGGCAGGAAGAGCAATGGACTTGGGGTCAGCAGGTCTGGGGAAGTTATTTGACTTTTTTGTGCCTCAACTTTCCTCTTCTGGAAAGTGGGAATCACAATAGTAACCAAAGGGTTGCTGGGAGGACTAAGTGAGACAACATGTGTAAAGTGCTTAGAACAGCGCTTGGCTCAATAAACATTAGCCATTCCTATTACTTTTATTATCATTATCACTGGGTTTGCTACTTATTACCAATTGAGTGCATCTCAAGCTTTAATATGCACAGGATACACTCGGAGTGGAGGGGTCGGGTCTTGGTAAAATGCAGACTGATTTATTAATCTAGGCTTAGAGTCTGCATTTCAAATAAGCTCTCAGGGGCCCAGCTGGTATGGCTCAGTTCGTTGAGCATCGTCCCATGCACCAAGAGGTCACCAGTTCGAATCCCAGTCAGTCCTCTTTCTAAAGTCAATTTTTAAAAAATATCATCATAATAAAAGGCTAATATGCAAACGGTCATCACGCGTCACGACCGATCAGCAGGGACCTGAGGCTGTGTGGCACCTGGCCGGGCCGGGGGACCTCAGGCCTCGCCCCCCCGTCGCGGGGCTTGACGGGGGACCTGAGGCTGCGCCCCCCACCCGGCGCCAGGCCGGGGGGACCTGAGACTGCAACCCCGCCCAGCGGGGCTTGACAGGGGTGGGGCCGGCCAGGTCTGAGTCTTGCCCAATGGGGGTGGGGCCGGCCGGGTCTGAGTCTCTTGCAATTTCGAAGCACATGCAGGTGGGTGGGGACTTGACTCTGAGTCCTGCGGCGCGCCCCAGACTCTGACAGGAGGGAGATTTTCATATACATTTTACTAATTTTCTTTCATCTCTGACACTTCTATTATAGAGAAAGGGCAAATAGCAATATTAAAATATTTCCTCTAGCCGAAACCGGTTTGGCTCAGTGGATAGAGCGTCGGCCTGCGGACTGAAAGGTCCCAGGTTCGATTCCGGTCAAGGGCATGTACCTGGGTTGCGGGCACATCCCCAGTAGGAGATGTGCAGGAGGCAGCTGATCGATGTTTCTCTCTCATCGATGTTTCTAACTCTCTATCTCTCTCCCTTCCTCTCTGTAAAAAATCAATAAAATATATTTTAAAAATAAATAAATAAATAAAAATAAAATAAAATATTTCCTCTAATTAATTCCCTTTTAATGTGCACAAATTTCGTGCACTGGGCCACTAGTCCTATATAATAAAAGCCTAATATGCTAAATGCCCGACCCTTGGACCAGTCACTATGACGTGCACTGACCACCAGGGAGCAGACGCTCCGACAGGTAGGTTAGCTTGCTGCTGGGGTCCGGCCAATTGGGGCTGGGCGAGACTGGCCAGACATGCCCTGGAGTCCTCATGCGGTTTCTTCTGCCCCGATCGTGCACCGGTGGGACCCCTGGCCTGCGCCCTCTCACAATCCAGGACCTCTCGGGGGATGTCGGAGAGCCGGTTTTGGCCCAATCCCCACATGCCAGGACCCATGCACCGGGCCTCTAGTTTTTAAAATAAAAGCTCTCTGAGGACATTAGTGCAGAACACACCTTGAGCAGCAAGGATCTACCTAATTCAACACCCAGTAGGTATTTAATACTATTGATAAAAATGTATACTCTCTCAGCATCTCAATGCTTCATCTGTTAACTGAGGATAATACATATTCCACATGATCTCAACTGACGGAACATTAGTAAATGAAAATGCAGATGAAAGAGCATTCTAAACTGCAAACAAAAGTATACAAGTGGAGGTGGTAAGATTATTAGTCTTAAAATTCACAATGTTGAATTTCCAACACTGTAGCCCCTAAATTTACACATGCAAGTATTACCATTTATGAAAAGAAAGCTTGAATTCCCTTGCTCCATTCAAAAATCCTCTAGGAATTCTGGCAGAACACAAGAGCTTTTCAAGGTATTCTCAAATCAAGAGCTCTGCAACTTTAGAAATGTCATTCGATGCCAAGGAAAGAACCACGCTGGCAGGGACAGTGAGCTTCCCTTGTGATTCCATTCGCTCTCCCAGACCTGGCCAGCCTCCTTCCAGCCTTCATCAGCCAAGATCTCGAGTCAGCACAGCAATGCCAACAGCACGAGACAGATGGCAAAGCCCACACCTGCCACTCCACAAGCTGGCAAAGAGCCAGACTTCAAGAAATGCAGGGCTTCTGGACGTCCAAGGTGGAGCCTTCAGTGAAGCACCTGGCGGTTCTCCTGCAATGAAATCTGTGACTTCCACCCCACAGACTAAAAGATATGATGTTTACACTTTATGCTTCTCCTCCAAGGGGTTCAGAGGGAATCATAGCTAATTCTTCCTCACAGGGCACCTTACCAAAAAGTGCTTTCATCATGGTAGAGGCAGATGGCACTACCAACACCTACCTAATTGCTCAGGCCGAAAACCCAGGAGTCATCCTTGATTTCTTTAGCTCATCCCCCAACCATCCTCCTGCTGGTTCTACCTCCAAAACACATCCACTTACACCATCTCCACTGCCCTGGAAGGCCACTGTCATTTCTCACCTTGCTTCCTAACTAGTCATTTCTAAGTTAAGCTCTGAGGTCCTTGAGGAAGAGGAAGATGTGGCTGATCTCCACATCCGCCACTCTGCTTGGCATAGAGGGATTAAGTAAACATTCACCGAACTGGACGTCAGGCTACCAGTCCATGGTGGCATCCTCTCAACTACTCTCGTCTTCCTTTGCAACCCAACCTGGCATGGGACTGCAGGTTCCTGGGACGACCCCTGTCATAATGCTGATATCTGCATAATATTGTGACAGCTGTTTTATTCACCCATCAATTAGAATATACAGGAGCTATGTCAAGCCTACATAACAATAGCTAACATTTACCAAAATTCCCAGGCATTTTACCTGTATTAGGCTCAAATATATCCTCACAATAGCCCAATATGGTGGATACTATTATTATTCCCATTTTACAGATGAGGAAACTGCAGCACAAAGAGGTGAAGTAAACTGCAGAGTGGCACACAGCCTGGGAGCGGCAGTGCCGAGAATTAAACGCAGGCAGCCTGATGCCATGCTCTTAAGCCACAAGCATGCAATCAGAATTGCACACCAGCACTGAAAGGGCCCTCAGATATCATCTAGCCTGCTCCTCTCATTAAAGAGGAGGGGACTGAGGGGCAGAGAAGCCCTCTTCTAAACATTCCAGCTCATTTTGAGGTTCACACTTTGGAGAGTACCTATTTAAATGAAGCTTTATGTAAGGTCTGATTTCTTTGCCACTGGCAGACAAGCCTCTAGCCACAGCAGTTAGAGTAATAAAAGAATACCCTTGTGGCTTGGTAACAGCTACTATTGAGAAACCAGAGACATCAGGGTATGGGGGAGAAAATAGAGGATTTACCTGGGTGCCCTGTTCCATCACTCAATAGGTGTAAGATGCTTAGGCAAGTCATTCACTTTTCTGAGCCTCAGTTTCCTCATTTGTGAAATGGAGATAAAATCACCACCTACCTGGAAAAGTCTATGTGAAGAGTAAATGAGATAGTGTACCTGAAAATGCTTCTTAACCACATACTTGTACATAGATATTACATGTTAAGCACTTCCCAAAAGGCATAAGATACCCTTTTTCTTCTGGAAGGGTCAAGAAGACCCAAGAATGCTCCCTCTCCTCGTTTAGGGGACCCAAGCAGAGAGTAAGGCCACATAACCTTGGCCATCTACAAGGACCTGACTCGGGACTTCCCTTGCCAGGGGTACCTGCAAAGTCCACACCACCTCCCTTGCTCCGAACAGAATGGAGAAGTAAAACTGGGGACAGGAATACCCACTTGAGCTGGCACTCTACAAACCTAAATCCTACCTGTCTCCGAGTCCTTTCCTGGCAGCCTTGCCCAAACCGTCTCACATGCCTCATAACAGGGTGTTGAGCACTGACCATGTGCCAGGATGCTGGATGGAGGTACTCTGGATTCCCACAGTGGCTCATTAACCCGTTTTACAGACAAAGAAAAAGTCAAGGCTACACAATGACTCAGTGGAGAGTCAGTCTCAAACTCAGACACTCAGACTTCAAACTGGATTCTTGGCCCTCGGGCTAGGGCGCCCTAAGAATGCTCCCTCTCCTCGTTTAGGGCATTTTCAACACGCGCGGCTCCTCATCTCAGCCGCTCTGAGCAGCAAGCCTTAGGACCCCTTGGGCCAAACAGGTCAACCGAGGCCAGAGAGGGGAAGGGGACTCGCCCAAGGTCACACAGTGAGCGGGAGCGGCGCCGAGCGCGGACCCCAGGAGTTGGCTTCCCGCCTCCCTCCGGAGCCGGGTCCCGATCACAGCCAAACACCTGCGCGGACCCCAACAGCTGGCTGCAGGGTCTGGGGGTCTGGCCG
>NW_005871108.1:2646560-2653848 GCF_000147115.1 Myotis lucifugus | reverse complement strand
TCTGCTGCCTCCTGCACGCCTCCTACTGAGGATCAACCTGAAACCCCATGTGCCGGGAATCAAACCATTGGTGCCCTGGATGACACCCAGCATGCCCAACCAACTGAACCACATTGTCCAGGGCCAAGGCACATTCCTGACCAGTAGGAAAGTATGATTAGAGAATGAAAAGGGAGCGAGCACATGGATTTAGGAAGGAGACAGATATTCCACAGATATAAGGTGGTGGTCTAGGGCAGTGGTCGGCAAACTGCGGCTCACGAGCCACGTGCGGCTCTTTGGCCCCTTGAGTGTGGCTCTTCCACAAAATACCAACTTCTGCACATGGGCCACGAAGTTTCAATCGCACTGTACGTGCGCGCCCGCACGTGGTATTTTGTGGAAGAGCCACACTCAAGGGGCCAAAGAGCTGCGTGTGGCGGGGCGAGCGATTGGTTTCCCACCCCCCTGGGGTAGGGTAAGTAGAACCAAGGGGAGTTTTTAAAACCCCAGAAGCGCCCTTTTTTTATAGAGTACTTACAATGAGTTAAGCACGTCCATCCTTACAATCACTGATTATGAAGGTGCTATTATCATCCCCATCCTATAGATGGGAAAACTGGCCAAGATTATGTATCATCATTACATGAACCCAGAGCCCACACTCTCACCTCTGCCTCCAGTCAGGTGCCCTAGCACAGTCTCTTCACCTCTCTCAAGTCCTCTGCAAATATTGGGTGTGTCTGTAGAGCAGTAAGACAAAACAAACAAACAAACAAGAGGCTCGTCTCTTCCCCATCTCTCTGGAGGCTCCCAGACTCATGAAGAGGGGACACACACTCACAGCTCTGACTTGAGGCCTGTGGATGCATGGTCAGCCCTTCAGTGACTGGCACACTGATAATTCTTGGTTATCCCTGTCCCTGTCCACAACTCTGATAGCCCCCCATCACCCAGAGGAGGAGGCTGGAGGCTCCTCCTGCCAACATGGGCCCATCTCATTGTTGGCTGTACAGTATTTCCCTTTTCTCTCTGGCCGGGCTCCATGAGCTTGCGCACAACCTCTCTGTGCCTTTGTTCCAGGGGTTCTCCCCACCTGGGATGCTCTCTCCCCTGCACCCCTCTCTCCTCACAAGCAGGACATATCTCTGTTCATATCTGCTCATTACTCCCTACTCAAAAGCAGGATCCTGCAGACTTCCTTTGTCAGCTGTTTTGTCTCAGCCCTGAACTGAGGAAAATGCTGTGTGTACTGGCACCTAAGTGGACAATGTGACCTGTACTTCTATCAATTAAAAGTAAGGTCCCCCAAGCCTTGGAATATACCTCAACCACTCTTATCAAAAGTTGCCTTCGTAGTTCTGGCCAGTGTGGCTCAGCTGGTTGGAGCATTGTCCTGTACACCAGAAGGTGGCAGGTTTGATTCCCAGTCAGAGCACATACCCAGGATGGAGATTCCATGCCCAGTTATGGTGCATGCGGGAGGCAACTGATCGTTGTTTCTCTCTCACATTGATGTTTCTCTCTCTCTCTCTCTCTCTCTCTCTCTCTCTCTCTCTCTCTCCCTTCCTCTCTCTCTAAAATACAAAATAAAATAAAAGTTATCTTGGTAGGCAAGGCTGGAATCAGTGCATGGAATCCCCACAAAAGCCCTCATGATAGTTTTTATTTTATTTATTGCATTTATTTAGCACTGGATATCTATTGATAAACATTAGTTCATTATTTATTTATTATTTATAAATTATTCCTTTATTTATAGCACTGTATTTACTGGTACATCCTATGTGCCAGGCACTGTGGTAAGTGCTTGACAACCTACCTTACCTATCACATAGCTACCTATTTAAGAGATAAAAACTATTATTATCCCCATTTCACAGAGGAGAACTGAGGCTCTAAACAATTACTCAATGAGTCAGTAGCAGAGCCAGAGTCAAATTCTGTTCTAACTCAACTTCAAAGCCCATGACTTTAGCGTCTTCTGAGCTCACAGACTGGTGGACCATGAGCAGCATCTACTGGCAGTTGTGTTCTATTTGGCCTGCTATGTTTATAAAAAAGAGAATTAATTGCCAACATTTAAAAAAAGCAAGAGCCCTAGTCAGCATGGCTCAGTAGCTGAGTGTCAACCTATAAACCAGGAGGTCACAGTTCCATTCCCGGTCAGGGCACATGCCCAGGTTTCGGGCTCAGTCCCCGGTGTGGGGCATGTACAATGAAGCTGATCAATGATTCTCACCATTGATGTTTCTACCTCTCCCTCCCTCCCTCTCCCTTCCTCTCTGAAATCAATAAAACATATTTTTTTAAACAAAAAGCAGGAAATTTCCCATATAAAATGGAATTTCCAGCTTCTTCTAAGATATTAAAAGACTTGGCCACATGGGTTCCCACATAGCAATAATTGCCTGGAAGGAGAGCAGTTGCCCCTGTTAAACTGGATGTGAGTTTCACTTTGCCATATGCTCCCCAGCTCCACACCAACCTGGTTCATTCATTTTCCTTGCCTCCCTGGCCCTTGGAAGCATTTGAGTTTATGATTCCTGGGTCCATCCATACTTTCTAATAATTGGAATTCCCTTGCAATGTAGTGAGCTCCCCATCACTGGAGATGTGCAGACTGAGGCTAGCTGGATACGTGGTATGGTGTTGGAAGGGGGTTTCAAGAGGCAGTTGGGGAGCTGGATCAGATGGCATACATAATCCCTCCCAGCCCGGCAGTGACAAATATTTACTTAAGACTTTGCAGCATATATTGTTGAGAATTAACTTCCCCTCTGGTCTCACCTTACTACTTCAGCCTTTCCTTTCCCTTCACCTTGGTTTCTATGATCTATTTTATATGTATTTTAATCACATGATTAGGCTGTATAAATTCTTATAAGCTTCCTCAAATCCTTTTTGGAACAAGGCATGAGGAACAAATAAATCCATACATAAATATTTACATAAAGGGCTTGGTCCCAGGTAAAGAAAAGAAATAAAAAGAAAGAATTCTAAGTTGTAACCGCCAAGTTATCTCAGTGTCCCTGAGATGCTCGGGCTCCAGGAGATAAAGAGCAGAAGGACCTACGAGTCTGGGAGGCAGCAGCTGTGACCATGTGCCTAGCTGCTCCCAATCTACCGCCTCAGGAAAGGCAGCTTCAAAGTTGTATTTAAAATAGATTTTAAAGTCATATAACTAACTGTGCAGTTTCTTTTCTATTTTTATTTATTTTTAAAATATATTTTTATTGATCTCAGAGAGGAAGGGAGAGAGAAAGAGAGATAGAAACATCAATGATGAGAATCTTTGATCGGCTGCCTCCTGCAAGCCGCCTTCTGGGGACCAAGTCTGCAACCCGGGTATGTGCCCTTGACTGGAATCCGAACCTGGGACCCTTCAGTCCGAGCCAAACCAGCTAGGGCAGCAGTTTCTTTTTTAATGGCCACAGACTCCTTGACACACTTCCCAAGGGAGGGAGAATGTGTGTCCTCTTTCCTTAAATTTGAGTAGGCTGGTAGCAGATTTAACCAACAGAATATGGCAGATATGATGCTATGTGACCTCCGATATTGGGTCATAAACACCATGCAGCTTTGCCTGGTTCTCTGGGAATATCCTCTTTCCAGATGCTTCCTCCAGGGACACTTCCTCTTGGAACACAGCTTCCATGCTGTAAGGAAGACCAAGCCACACTGACAGTCGGGTGTTCCAGTCAATGGCCCTATCCGAGCCTAGGTCCCGCGAATGTAGTCACCTAAGCTATGTTAGTCTCCCAGTTTAGGCCCCAGACATCATGGAGCAAAGACACATCAGTTCTACCATGTCCTGTCCAAATTCCCAACTCATCAAATCTGTCAGCAGAATAAAAAAATTGTTGTTTTACACTACTAAGTTTGGGGTGGTTTGCTATCAAGCAACTGAAAATTAGAACAGTGACCCAATGATTCAAATCATAAAGAAAATATAGTGTAAAAGTGGTTAGTTTCTTTTCACAACATTTCATTCCATTTCCCTCCCCAGAGGTAACACTGCTAATAGCTTTAATTTTATCCTTTTAGACCTTTTTTTCTATACATTTACATCTATATGTATAATAGAAATATGTTTTGTGTTTCTTTTTTTATTAAAGTGAGATTCTAGAAAAAGGTATTAATAGCTTCTTGCTATTAATAATATATCTTTGTGATCTCTTTAAATTTACAAAATAACTTGTATTGGTAATCCATGCTGTGGTAGCCAGCTTCCAAGATGACCCTCAATGACCCTCACTGCATTCAAATCCTTGTATAGGCCCCTTTCACACTGAATCAGCAATGGCTTATGTGACTGAAAGGGTTCCTGAACCCAATTTCAAGGTGTGTGTGTTGGGGGGGAGGGGGAGGACTTCTTTACGCCAACAAGCAATTCTCAAATATCAGGAGGTGTCCAAAAATTCAACTCAATTCTGACACTGTCTATGTGGAGATAGAATCAGATTCCACAGGTAAAGGGCCCAGTCCCACAAAATCGCCCTCCACTTCAGATTAGCTACTAATGGGAGGTTCCAATGACCCTCTCCCGAGGTTCAATTAATTTGCTAGGACAGTTCACAGAACTCAGGAAAACCTCTTTACTCATTAGATTACCGATTTATTACAAAGGATACTAAAGGGTACGAATCAACAACCAGATGAAGTGAGGTCCCAAATAAAGGAGCTTTTGTCCCCACGGAGCTTGGGGACCTGCAAGGTGTCACATGAAGCCATTCTGGTTCCCCAAACTAGAAGGGCTCTGAACTCCTTCCTTTTGGGTTTTTGTGGAGGCTTCATTACATAGGCATGATTGATGAACTCATTGACCACCGGTGAGGGGTTCAACCTCTAGCCTTTTCTCCCCTCTGTGGAATCAGGGGTGGGCTCAAAAGTTCCAAACCTCTACTGACCGTTGGTTCCCCTGGCAACAAGCCCCCCATCCTAAGGCACTTTCCAAAAATCATCTTTCATTAATAGGAACACGGAAGGGGGCTTGTTATGAATATCAAGACACCCAATGCTCGCATTGCTCTTATCCCTCAGGAAATTTCAGGGATTTGGGGAACTTTGAGCCAGGAGCTGTGAATGAAGACCAAATATACCTGAAAAATATTTTTTGATTATCTGAATGACCAAGTGTACATGTTTTTGTAAATCACAATATCTCAGTGACCAATAAAATATGGCAGAAATGTTCGTATGCCACTTTTGAGATTACGTTATGAAAGGTACTGGAGCTCTGCTAGTGTGGCTCAATGGTTGAGTGTAGACCTATGAACCAGGAGGTCATGGTTCGATTCCTGATCAGGGCACAAGCACAGGTTGCAAGCCAATCCCCAGTGGGGGGCGTGCAGGAGGCAGCCAATTGATGATTCTCGCTCATCATTGATGTTTCTTTTTTTCTCCCCCTCTCCCTCTCTGAAATCAACAAAAAATATGTATTTTTTAAAAAGGCACTGGAGGTTCAATGGATAGAGCATTGGCCCACAGACTGAAGGGTCCTGGGTTCGATTCCGGTCAAGGGCACATACCTTGGTTGCAGGCTTGATCCCTAGGCTAGGTCAGCCCGTGCAGGAGGCAACCAATCAATGTGTCTCTTTCACACCCATATTTCTCTTTGTGTGTCTCTCTCCTTCCCTTCCATTCTCTCTAAAAATCAATGGAAAAATATCCTTGGGTAAGAATTAACAACAAAAAAGGCACTGGAGCTTCCATCTTGGTCTCTTGCTCTCTCTCTTGGATCCCTTGTTATGGGGAAAATAGCCGCCATATCAAGAGCTGCCCTGCGGAGATGCCTGCGTGGGGAATAATTGAAGCCTCCTGCCAACAGCCATATAAATGAGCAGACCCTCCAGCCCCAGTCAAGCCTTCAGATGACTGCAGCCCTGGCAAACAGTGTAACTGTAACCTCACGAAAGACTCTGAGCCTGAATTACCCAGCTACGCTGATTCCAGATTCATGACTCTCAGAAACTGCATGAGGTAATAAATGTTTATTATTTTTACCTTCTGAGTTTTGGGGTCATTTATTCAAATACACATGATTTGAAATTAAAAAACAAGTTTTTAAAGAATACAGCAAAAGCAACAACAACAAAAAGCAAAGAAGAATATAGCAAAAGCTCTTTGTCACTCCTACCTCCAAACATGTGGTCCCCCAGCCTCTACCCCCTCCCCACCTGATTTACCAATAGCCCTTGGGAAATGTTAGGTTGACTATCTGGGGTACAAAAGCAGCCAAGCCCTTGGCCCTCTCCTAGATCATCAGACCCAAGAAAGGCTGCAGCAGTAAGGCTTTCAGCAGCTGTGAAACCGCCCGTCTTTCTCCTCGGGACCTGGGCCACTGGCCTTTTTTAACCTAGATGCTACCTTTCCCTGCCAACGCCTCAGGCACCCACGAGCATCGCCACATCCTGTCACAGGTCTGGGGGTGGGGGCTTCCCCTCCTCACACACTAGTGGAAAACATTACCTGGCCTTTTTCTTTTCTTTTTTTAAAAAAATATATTTTATTGATTTTTCACAGAGAGGAAGGGAGAGGGATAGAAAGTTAGAAACACTGATGAGAGAGAAACATCGATCAGCTGCCTCCTGCACACCTCCCACTGGGGATGTGCCTGCAACCAAGGAACATGCCCTTGACTGGAATCGAACCTGGTGGGACCTTTCAGTCCGCAGGCCGATGCTCTATCCGCTGAGCCAAACCGGTTAGGGCTACCTGGCCTTTTTCTTTGGCCCATAGAAATCAGAAACCAACTACTCACCTCTTAACACCTAGTCCCAGCCTAGTTCTTGGCCTTCCCTCCCATAGTACTCACCCTCCATCCTGCCCCAGCCCTGCACCCATCACCCCAGCCTTCCCAATCTGCTCTGATACCCCTCCAAGACATTGCTCATGCTATCCCTGTGCCCTGAATGCTGTCCCTTTAGAAAGCCCAACTTTTTTTTTAATTTAAATTCTTTATTGTTTAAAGTATTACCTAAGTCTCCTTTCCCCCCATTGACCTCTCCCCAGCCGCTCCCAACCCCCAGCACATGGCCTCACCCCCCTACTGTCTGTGTCCATTGGTTATGCTCATATGCGTGCATACAAGTCCTTTGGTTGATCTCTCCCCCTCACCCCCACCCTCCCCTACCTTCCCGCTGAGGTTTGAAGGTCTGATTGATGCTTCTCTGTCTCTAGATCTGTTTTTGTTCATCAGTTATGTTGTTCACCTATTTGTTTTCTTTTGTCCATTCTCTTGTGTCCCAGTCCCCAGGCTATCCCATGGCAGAGGTGGTGGCAAGTGCCTACAGGAGCCTGAAATATG
>NW_005871108.1:2614261-2646460 GCF_000147115.1 Myotis lucifugus | reverse complement strand
TTGTGAGAATGCACATCAGAGTCAGGTAAATAAAGCCCCAGGGAACTGGAAAGTCCCAGGGAAATCTCAGTGAGGCGGCAGTTTGGGAAAGCACTCCACAAAGTTATTTATGGACTCCTGGGCTCAGCCCCCAGCAGTATATGAGTAGATCGACCCTAAACAGCTTACCGGTCTCACAGAAATGAATAAGGAGGTAGGCCACTGTGAGAGTTCTGGCCTGACCCCTGAGTGACATGCACATGGGGCTGACACACATGGCATCACAGAGGATTTGAAAACAGGATTGACATTGGAACCACAACACAGAAGGCACATGGAGTTTGCAACCTGACCCCACTTTGCCAATGGCCTGCTAAGAGAAAAATATCAGTATTTCTCCATAGATTTAAATGAGACCCAAGCTCTTACCATAATATTAAAAATGTCCAGGACAGCCCTAACCGGTTTGGCTCAGTGGATAGAGCGTCGGCCTGCGGACTCAAGGGTCCCAGGTTCGATTCTGGTCAAGAGCATGTACCTGGGTTGTGGGCACATCCCCAGTGGGGAGTGTGCAGGAGGCAGCTGATCGATGTTTCTCTCTCATCGATGTTTCTAACTCTCTATCCCTCTCCCTTCCTCTCTGTAAAAAATCAATAAAATATATATATTTTTTTAAATGTCCAGGACAAATTACTTACAACACAAAGAAGCAGGAAAATCTCAGCTTGCATGGGAAAAGACAATGAAAAGACGCCAACACCAAGATGTTGGAATGATCTGAATAAGGCCTTTAAGCAGCTGTTATAAAAATATTCTAAGGAGAGCCCTAGCCGGTTTGGCTCAGTGGATAGAGCGTCAGCCTGCGGACTGAAGGGTCCCAGGTTTGATTCCGGTCAAGGGCACATGCCTGGGTTGCAGGCTTGATCCTCAGTAGGGAGTGTGCAGGAGGCAGGCGATCAATGATTGTCTCTCATCATTGATGTTTCTATCTCTCCCTTCCTTTCTGAAATCAATAAAAAAGGTATTTTTTTAGAAAATTAAAAATACTCTAAGGAGAGAATGGGAGTTAGTGTTTACTGGGCACAGAGTTGTAGTTTGGAAAGAAGAACAAGCTCTGGAGATGGATGTGGTGATGGTTGCACAACAATGTGAATGTACTTAGCGTATTTAGTACACGTAAAATGGACTTAAATGGTAGATTTTATGCTATTATGTTTTACCACAATTTTAAAAAAATACTTCAAGTAAGAACGAAGAACCTGATCTTTCTTCAGCTTTTTCATAAATAGAAGATATACATATACCAAATGGAACTTTTGGAAGAGAAAAATACAATAATTGAAATTTTAAAAAACCTAAATGGATGGGCTAAACATTAAAATGGAACTGTCACAGGGAAGAATCTGTGAACTTGAAGAAAGATACATAGAAATTACCAATCTGAACAACAGAGGGAAATATAAAATAAAATAAACAGGGTATAAGGGACCTGTGGCACAATTTCAAAAGATCTGACATATATATCATCAAAGTAGCAGAAATTACAAGAGAAAGAGTGCAGTGCACGAATGTTTACAGCAGCTCTATTCCTAATTCCCCCAAATAGGAAGTAACCCCTCCACTGCGTAAACCCATAAACCAGGGGTCCTCAAACTTTTTAAACAGGGGGCCAGTTCACTGTCCCTCAGACCGTTGGAGGGCCGGACTATAGTTTAAAAAAAAACAAACTATGAACAAATTCCTATGCACACTGCACATATCTTATTTTGAAGTAAAAAAACAAATGTTTTCGGCGGGCCGCATGTGGCCCGCGGGCCGTAGTTTGAGGACCCCTGCCATAAACACACTATGTATATCTACACAGGATATAAAAAGGAATGGACTAGCCCTGGCTAGCATGGCTCTGTGGTTAGAGTGTTGGTCTGCACACCGGAGAGTCTCGGGTTTGATTCCAGGTAAAGGGCAGGTACCTGGGTTGTGGGTTCGTTCCCCACCCCTGGTCAGTCAGGGTGCTCGCAGGAAGCAACTGATGGACTTGTCTCTCTCACATCAATGCTTCTCTCCCTCTCTCCCTCTCTCCCCTCCCTTCCACTCCCTCTAAAAAAATCAATAGGAAAATATCTTCACTGCTTGGGTGAGGATTAAAAAAAAGGAATGGCCCAAAACCGGTTTGGCTCAGTGGATAGAGCGTCGGTCTGCGGACTGAAGGGTCCCGGGTTCGATTCCGGTCAAGGGCATGTACTTTGGTTGCGGGCACACCCCCAGTGGGAGATGTGCAGGAGGCAGCTGGTCGATGTTTCTCTCTCATCGATGTTTCTAACTCTCTATCCCTCTCCCTTCCTCTCTGTAAAAAATCAATAAAATATATTAAAAAAAAAAAAGGAATGAACTATTGATACCTGCAACAACCTAGATGAGTCTCAGTGACATTATTCTGACTGAAAATAGCTTATTTCAAAAGGTGACGCACTCTATGATTCCATGACATTCTCAAAAACACAAAACTATAGTGACAGATTGGTGGCTACCACAGGTTAAGGGTGGGAAGAGCATGTCACTACAAAGTGAAACATGAGGGTTTTGGAGGAGTGATGAAACTGTTCTGCATCCTGTTTGTGGTGGTGGTTACGCAAATCTACCCGTGTTAAAATCCAGACAACTGTACAAAAAAATTTACTGTATGTTAAAACAAGCAAACAATCTTTCCCCTCCTCTTCTTCTCCCCCCAGGCACCTCTACCCTTCTCTCTCCTGAGCTTCAAGGGCCCTTCCTTTTGTCACTGTAACTTATTTCCTGAGTCCATTTCTTCTACCACTCACTTCTATCTCTGTGACTTTCTTTCTTTCTTTTTTGTTAATCTTCACCCAAGGATATTTTTTTCCATTGATATTTAGGGCGAGTGGAAGGGAGAGGGAGAGACAGAGAGAGAAACATCGATGGCAGAGAGACACATCGATTAGTTGCCTCCTGCATGCGCCCTGACCAGGACTGGAGATGGAACCTACAACTGAGTTACATGCCCTTGATTGGAATAGAACCTGGGACCCTTCCGTCTCCAGGCTGACGCTCTATCCACTGAGCCAAACTGTCTAGGGCCTCTGTGACTTTCTAAATAAATTTTCTCTTATTAAAATAAATAAATAAATAAATAAAAGCCTGGCCAGCGTGGTTCAGTGGTTGAGCATAGACCTATGAACCAGGAAGTCACAGTTTGATTTCCAGTCAGGGGACAGGCCTGGGTTGCAGGCTCTATCCCTAGTGTGGGGCGTGCAGGAGGCCGCTGATCAATGATTCTCTCTTATCATTGATGTTTCTATCTCTCTCTCCCTCTTTGAAATAAACAACAACAACAACAAAACACCAATCCCTCCCCCCCCCAAAAAAAAAACCCCGCCAAGCAAACAGAAAGCTTGTGGTAGTCACTCTCCAAGATGGTCCACAGTGATCCTCACCTCCTTGTACTTATGCCCTTGTGTAGTCCCCTCTCACATTGAATAAGAATGGCCTGTGTGACCAATAGAAATGGCAGAAGTGAGGGTGTATGACACCTGAGGCTAAGTCATAAAAGGCATCACAGCTTTCTGTCTTGGTCTCTTGAATCACTCACACTGGGGGAAGCCAGCCACGAAGTTGAGAGGTCACCTCAAGCAATCCTGTGAGAGGAGCTGAGGCCTCTCACCAACAGCCAACCCCAACTTGCCCGCCACCTTGGAAATGGAACCTCCAGCCACAGTCAAGCCTTCAGATGAGTACAGCCCTAGCCAATAACTGACTACAACCCTGTGAGAGACCAGAACTGCTCAGGCAAGCTGCTCCCAAATTCCTGACCCACACAGAAGCTCTGAGAAATATGTGGCTATTCTTGCTTTAAGAAACTATATTTTGGGGTTGTTATGCAGCAATAGATAACTATAATACTGAAATACAGATAATATAAAATAGATAATATAAAACCTAAGTCAGATCATGTCACTCCCCTGCTCAAGACCTCCCCATGGCTTCTCACATCAATCACATAAATGCTAAGGCAAGGTCCACTCTGATCTGGCTCCGGCTCCCTCTCATACTTCACCCACTACCCCTCCTCCCTGTCCCTCAAATACGATAGGCTAACTTCCACTCCAGCCCTTCTGTACTTGCTGTTCCTTCTGCCTGGAATGCTCTTCCCCAGACATCCACACAGCTTACTCACTCACCTCCTGCAGGCCTCTGCTCAAATGTTACCTGGACACAGAGGCCTTCTCTGACCACCCCAGTCACTCTCTTTCATAGTCTTCTTGTTTTTTAATCCTCACCTGAGGATATGTTTTATTGATTTTAGAGAGAGAGGAAAGGAGAGGAAGAGAGAAAGAAACATTGATATGAGAGAAAAACATCGATCGGTTGTCTCCCACATACTCCCCAACCAGGCCCGGGGATTAAGCCCACAACCGGGGTATGTGCCCGGACTGGGAATCAAACCCTCGACCTTTTGGTGTATGGGACGACACTCCTACCAACCAAGCCATACTGGCCAGGGCCAGTGGGCATTCTTATAAGCCAAGCAATGGGTTAGGTGCTGGAAGAGGGAGATATATCAGACATGGTCCTTGTTCCTGGGAAGCTCTGATCTAGCTGGGAAACCAAGAAGCAAATGTCTTCTGATTAGTGACATGAGAGGCAACACAGCATGGGACGAAGAACACTGACACTTGTCCCATACTTTCAGGGTTCGAGCCACGCATAAGCTGTATGTTAGCTTAGTGCTTAGAACACAGTCTTGGCACATGGGAAACAATACATGTTGGTTATTATTATAATTTCAAGGTGCTGCAGGAGCTCAGAAGAGGAAATTTTTAGAATAAGATCTTGAAACATTGATGAGGAAAGTCTTGACTATAGCATGGAGTTGTGAAGAGTGAGTAGAATATGAATGGGCAATAGTTTCTCTTTTACAGTAATTTCAATACGTGGCCCTCCCCTTTGATAGCCCCATGGTCTTATTCTGTGGGTCTTCGGGGCCTGGCATAAAAATAAGGCTGAGTGAGGGTCTCCCTAACTTAATCTTCACAATTCACATGCCATTATTTACTTATCATTTTTCTCTAAATCAACTCACTTTTTGTAAACTAAATTAAAAGGAAACTCTAAACCACATCTGTAAATGAAAATATGCAAATACAAAGTATCCAAAAGTAAGTATAATGAAAGCAAAACTGATGTCTGACTCTGAGGTCTTTTCTCCTTAATGATGCTGGCACAGAACGGAGACTTTCTCTTTGGAATTGTTAGTAGGACTGACGCTGGAAAGCACATTCTCTTCTGCGAGCGCCCTGCACCTTCTTGGACGCTGTTAGAGAAGGGAAACAGCTCCCATATTGGAGAGAATGAAGGTATGCTACCAAACTTTTTAAAAAATTCTTTATTATTTAAAGTATTACGTATGTCTCCTTTCCCCTCATTGACCTCTGCCTGGCCACTCCAAATCTGTTTTAAGAGGGGAGGATTTTTAGAAGGGGGCGGGGTCTCCTCCCAGGCTTTCCCTCTGCCACCCTTGGTGGGCACTGTCCCCACTTCTGCTGAGTCACTGAATGTGGGGAAAGAGGTGTTTCTGGAAAATGCCTTTTGTCTCTTCCTTTCCCTTCCCTTCCCTTCCCACCGTTTACTTGGTTGGGCTTGGCATCCTAGGCTGATGCTCAGTAAAGGATTAGATACAAAAACAAATCAAACCTGCTTGCCCTTAAACAATGTTATTTCAAGGGAAAGACCCCAACCCTAAAATAAGCCAGGTTTCAAGGAAGAATCTGAACTCTGACAATATAATCCATATTACATATAAATCTGATTTGCCTTTGGGCTATGGGGTTTTCCTATCAACTCCTCTAAGGATAGAGAAAATGAAGAAGAGAAGGGATCTTTATTTCCGGGCCTAGGAATGCTTTTTATTATTACTCTTGAAGCTTTTTGGAAGTGAATAGAACATGAAAATGAGATCTCAACTCTGTTTTCCCCTCTATCCTGTCCTTCCTTTCTTATTCCCTTACTCTCCACCTTCTTCCATATTTTCAGAGGATCTATGATGTATCAGGACAGTGTTTCCCAGCTTTGGTTCCTGTGAACACCATTTCTATTTAATCCACAATCTGTCTCTACTGGAAATTACTTTTTAAAAAAATGTAATTCCCATTGTTTTGCTTATAAAAATGTGGACCCATTCCTAAAACAATAAAATCAATTAAATCAAGGGTTTGACTATCTGGTTGTAAACTTCCCCCAATGCACAATACATCAGTCAATGTTGCATTACGGGGCACCTCCTAAAGCTACCCCATTGATCACGTGTGTGATGGAAAGCTTCAGGGCTTGGGGCAGAGCAGGCCTTCCATAGGTGCTTTCTGGTTAACCCACAGTCTTCCGCCCAGTGTTGCTCAACCTCTAGCTCCTGGAGAGCTTAAGATTCGTAGAGAGCTAAGGTTTCCAGAGCTTCTGATTCAGCAGGGCTGGGGGAGTAGGGTGGCTGGGAGTCTGCCTTTCTTTCTTTCTTTTTTTTAAGATTCTAGTATACATTTATTTTTCATAGTAAACAAACTGGGGTCAGAAAATTTGAGTAACTTGAGAAGACAAAGAGTTATTGAGAAGTGACCACAGGAAATTGAATCCAGACCCTTATAAATTTGAAATCCAATGTTAACCTCTTGAAAATATCTAGTTATATTACTCATCACAGCAAAGTACCACTTCTATGGGAATTTGGTCTTGGGAATCTGCATCTCTAACATGCTGTCCAGGTGATGTCCATAGTGCTGGTCTGAGTACAACTGAAGTAGGTCTCAGGCCGCTGGGCATCAACCCACCAGATTCTGATTGTTCAGGTCTGGGTGAGTCCTTGGAATCTGCCTTATTAACCAGCGTTCCAAGGAACTTCTGGAGACCACCTTTGAGAAACACTGCTGGGACCACCAATAGCACCTGGAATTCAGAGGTTAGGTATAGAGGTGAGTGACCTGCCTCAAGGTCACTCTGCAAGTCAGGGACAACTCCTCTCTGTTGCTTTGGTCTTAAGCCTCAGCACATCCTGGACTTCCCTTTCCCTCCTACCCCACATTCAGTGTGTCAGGGAACCCCGCTGGCTCTTCCTTCTCTAAAATTTGGACTTGGGGCTGAGACTGTAAATGAAACAAGACTGTAAAATGTTTAGAATTGTTGAAAATGGGAGTTCATTTTATAACTTATGATTTATATGTGATTTTTTCCATAATGAAAGTTTTTATATTTAAACCTATGAGCTAACAAAACCATGTCTATCTATATATATAATTGATTTCAGAGAGGAGGGGAGAGGGAGAGAAAGAAACATCAATGATGAGCCTGTTTGGCGTGGCTCAGTGGTTGAACGTAGACCTATGAACCAGGAGGTCACGGTTCGATTCCTGGTCAGGGCATGATATACTTCTTTATTGTCTTCTTACTAGAATGAAAATTCCTTGAGAGCAAAGACTTTATGTCTGATTCTCCGCTGAATCCCTAGAACTTAGCACAGAGCCTGGCACATAGTAGTTGATCAATAAATACCTGTTACTAAAAGGAGTTGAATAACCACTCAAGGGAACTATAGCTTCATGTGGCTTTCTGTTTCTCGGGTGATCTCCCCCAAATCCCCTGGCAGTGGCCAACCCATGGCAGAAGCCCAAACGGGAGTAAAGTGCATCCTATGAACCGGGGGCAGCCGAGCATGTGGTTACCAGGACTGGCTTTGGGAGGTCAAATCCTGGCTTACAGCCTCCACCTACCTGTGTGGCCTTGGGAAAATTATGAGCATTTTCTAAGCATCCATTTTCCTTGTGCAGGAAGAGGATAACAACAGTTCCTACTTCCCAGGGCTGGGGTGGGGACTAAATCAGAGACTGCCCATAAATCACTGAACAAGCACAGTGCCTGGCACAGAGTAGGCGTGCGACAAGAGGCAAACGAACGAACAGTCACAGATGAGCCTTTGTCTCTTTCACGTTTACAATGTGCTCTTGTACATGCTTTATCTGAGTTGAGCCCTTCAACAACTCAGTCAGTTTTATCACCATTTTATAGCCGAGAAAACTGGGTCAAAGAGGAATAAAGTGCTTGCTTAAGAACACACAACTGACTACAACTCTGGTGCCCTCTCTCCCAGAAACATAAGCTATTACTACAGCCGATGCTAACCAACATGATTTGGATGGCCCTTCAGAGCCCAGACATGTGCCTCGTGTGAGGCAGTGATGGACAAATGAATCTAACCAATGAAGTCAGCCTTCCCAACTAGCCGATGGAGGCAGGAGTACACACATGGGCTCCGTGTCTCTGAATGAGGCTCACGAACAAGTCTGAATAGATAAACTACCTCTCAGAGTCCATCTAGAATGTGAAAATTTCACTATTTTCCCAAGAGCAAAAATACAAAAGCCCTTTCTGTATATTCTCGCCTGCTTAAAGTTGGGCAGCAGCCCTAAGCAATAAATGTCACCTTTGTTGTTTGACACCCTTGCTGCCCTGCAACCTCTGGCCAGTCTGCCCTGACCCCCCCCCAAAAAAAAAAATTCCCTGCCAAAGCCCCTGACTGAAGATCTGGGCCTGGCTCTCATGAGAATATCCTTCATCTTCCCGGGATCGAAGACCAAGAGAAATCCCAGGATGGTGAGAGATCTGCAGGTATTAATTAGACTTGAATTTTAGAACCAAAAGTCAAACTCTCAGGAGTCATGGATTATTACAACCACAGCATTTGGGAGACAAAGAAACTTACGAATGTAACACTTTAAGGCTCATGGGATCAGAGGTAACATTGGACAGGAGGGGACAAAAGTTGCTTCGAAACAGGGACTCCAATGCATCCCGGGTTTGGGGCATCTTCTGTCTGGTCAGAGGCTTAGCAAACACTCCCTTGTGAGAACATGGTCTGAGGGCTCCGGCTGCAGGAGAAAGGCTGGGAGTACAGACCTTGGATACCAACTTACTGGCAAAATTCTATAGCCAGGCCCGAGGCAAGAGAGCAGGAGAGGAGATGGCAGCCTTCAGAAGGACCCCGCCAGGCTGGACAGCCCAGTGGTGTGTTATAAGACCCTGATGGTGCCAGGTTTGTGGCAGGCCACCAACTACCAAGAGACTGAGACCAATGCCATGATGGCCTGGTGTGATGGCGTGGGCTCCGTGCAGGGAATGTGCCCTGCAAGCAGCACTCAGCCGTCAGTGGAACTCTGTGGCACCATGACTGGGAACTTCTATCTGCAAAGTGTTTACAATGGAGGACAGTGTTCAGACCCCAAACCCTGGAAAGGGGTCAAGAAGTGGGGTCGACAGTGGCTCTGGTGAAGCAGTGGAGATGAGTCTGAGGGCCATTCTGGGGGTCATATGGAAAAGTGGTGAACACCCCCACCTCACCCCTGGCCCCATCTACATTCAGTAAGGTCACTTATGTTAATTAGGTGCTTACATTAATAAACTTCATTGAGCCGAAACTGGTTTGGCTCAGTGGATAGAGCGTCGGCCTGCGGACTGAAGGGTCCCGGGTTTGATTCCGGTCAAGGGCATGTACTTGGGTTGCAGGCACATCCCCAGTAGGGGGCATGCAGGAGGCAGCTGATCGATGTTTCTAACTCTATCTCTCTCCCTTCCTCTCTGTAAAAAATCAATAAAATATATTTTAAAAAAAATAAACTTCATTGATTTTTTTAAAATGAGAGAGAATGCTAGGGTAGTCATGACCTTGTAGCAAAACTAGGCTGCTCAGAGTGAAACCGGACAATCAATTGGTCTGGGCTGCCTGCCACTACTTGAGCCAATTAAGTAGAGACAGGGTTGAATCATATATGAGCGTTTATTCCAATAATGCTGGCAGTATGAGAGAACAGCAGGTCATCCACAAAAATCTGCTCTCTATCTCTCCCTCCCCCATAAACCAGCTGCTTATATTGGGTAGAAGGACAAAGATTACATGGGGAAGTAGGCAACAGGGATAAGAATAGGTATGCAAAATGGGCAGTTTACAGGTAATGTGGGCTGGGGGTTTGCAAAGGCCTGGAGTTTTGCAAAAGTCTGGGGGCTTGTAAAGAGCTGGCACCTCTGGTTTCTGCAACAAAGTTGTTAATCTTTCCATGATAACAGACAGCTCCCAGATGTGGAGGATGGGACGAATTTCCAGGTGAGCTCCTAGGTCCCGTGTGCAACTCCCAGCCAGGTGGGAATGTACTTTCTTTAATCATAACAAAACAATGACAGTTAACAGAGCATGATTAATCTATGTATATAAAAGCCTAAGTGACCAAATGACTATTTGACCAGTTGCTATGATGTGCACTGACCATCAGGGGGCAGACACTCAACGCAGGAGCTGCCCCCGGTGGTCAGTGCACTTCCACAGTGGGAACGCCACTCAGCTGTCTGACGGGTGCCAGAGCCAGGCGCAGCGGGGCTGGGATGAGCGGGAGCTGCTCGGGGGCCCAGCCCGGGCTCAGGCTCCTCCCCGGCTGCCTGCTCCTTCGAGAGGGAGCAGGCCAGGCTGAGGGATTCATGCACTGGGCCTCTAGTATTTCTTATAATTATAGTTGGTCCCCAATATTCTATTTCTGCCCCTAATAAGAGCAGAGCAGACCAAAAGACAGTGGTTGGACTGTTTGGCTGGTGTGAGAAACTCCCAGAAGCACAGGAGCAGGGAAGATGGTCTGGCTCCTAGGAACTTGGAAGTCCTGTACCCTGGGAGATGGACCATCTTCTGCCCCAGGAAGTCCCTGGTACTTTTCTCTGTCCTTGGCAGCTGCTTCTCTTTTTGGCCTGCTCCTTTGGGGATCAATCCTAGGAGCAGCTCTGGGTGCCAGGCCTGGCTGGAGGGACCAGCTAGGCTGGTGACGTGCTCCAGCCTAGATCAGAACTCGTCCCGCAACTGTGGGGGCCAGTCCATGCCAAAGAAAGAGGATGTCCTCCCCATGAGGTCTCGTTCCCGTTTCACGAACGCGGAGAAGGAGGAGACACAGTTGCCTATAAAGTGGTCAGCTTGGCCAAGGATGTACAGGTCGATCTGGGCCACCTCAGGCTGCAGGCTCACCACCTTCACCTGTAGAAGGAAGGGCAGGGCATTTTAGCCAGGGTGAAGGCCAAGGTGGCCAGCTCAGCCAAGGCCTGCAGCCACATTCCCAGTGTTCTTCCCCTGTGCTGAGTTACAGACACAACAGGAGGTGCAGAGAGGATTAAGAGGTAGGGCCGGCATCTAAGAGAAGTGTTGCCCAGCAGCTGCCCTGGCCTATCCCCACATGGAATACTAGCCCCAGCACTCTTTTCCCACTGCCAGCCTTAGCTCCAAACACACCACTCATTCACACTCACCTCCTTGCTAGTTTCCTCTGCCTGGGACACCTTTTCTCTGCCCATTGAAATCCCTACCATACTGTCAAGTCTCAGCTCAAGTTCTACCTTTCTCATGAAGCCCTACTGACAGGCTTGGCTTCCCTCACCAAACTGTGATCTGACCAAAGAGTGCTCCACCCATCCACTTCTGTTGCCCAATGCCTCTGAGCCTAAAATCTTATCCAATTTATTCCCAAGATATTCCCCAAAGGTAAACCCTTCTCTTGATGGAATACCACTTCCTGGCCAGCCACCAACCTCCCTTACCTCTTCACTGGTCTCCTCACTGCCTCTCCTCCTGGCCTGCTCACCACAGTGCAGCCAGAGGAAATCTTTTTAGATACCTCTAACCCCATCATCTCCACCTCAAATGGTGCCCTATTGTTCTTCAGGTAAAGGTGGCAAATCTTTTTTAAAAATATGTTTTTATTGATTTCAGAGAGGAAGGGAGAGGGAGAGATAGAAACATCAATGATGGGAGAATCATTGATTGGCTGCCTCCTGCACACCCCACATGGGGATCGAGCCTGCAACACGGGCATGTGCCCTCACTGGGAATCAAACCATGACCTTCTAGTTCATAGGTTGGCGCTCAACCACTGAGCCATGTCGGCCAGGCAAGATGGCAAATCTTGATTGTGGCCAATAAAGCCTTGTTTAGGCTCCGTTTCCACTTCCTCTCATACCTCCAGCCACTACGATCCAGGCGCCCACCTTCCTCAGGACCTTTACATATGCTCTTCCTCCCATTTGGGGTGCTTCTCTTTGCTTGGTTAACTCCTACTTAACCTTCACTCTGCAGCTCAAGTCTTGCCTCCCTGGGGAAGTCCTCCCTCACCCCCCCAGTCTAGGCAAGGGTCCTCTGTTCTGCCCTCTGACAGAACCATGTTCGTTTACTTTGGAGTGCATGTCTGTTTGCCGTTTTCACTCCTTAGTGATTCTCTGACTAATGTCAGTCTCCTGCACCTGATGGGGGCTGGGCTGTGTCAGTTTGCTTGTCACTGCTGGCTGGAGCCCTCCTCAAGAAGCATCTGTTGACTGGGCAAGTGAATGAATGAGACTCCCTCCCCTACCCATGGCATGTATTATAGTTCTCTGCAAAGTTTCTTTTCTTGAGTCAAGACTGTGAGCCCTGGAGGGTCGAATCACCTCTTATTTATCAGTATCTCCAGCTCAGCACTGGCCAAGCTTAACAGAGAAGCAAGACTTAGTCCAGAAGAAAGGGGGGCTCTGAGCCCATGGAGAAGGGGGCTGAGGAGTAGGGAAGGGCAAGAACAATGGTGCAGAAACAGGAAATAGAAAATGGCAAGAGGCTCACGGCATAACAAGTACATTAACTAAAAACTCACAAAAAACTCCCTGGGACTCTCCACATGCTTCAACTTAGTACTGAGATGGCAGTGTGGGCAGAGCTGGGCGGAAAGTGCTTTGCTGTCACACAGAGATTTCTGATGTAACAAAAATCATCATCTTGCTATTTGGATTTTAGCAAAGAAATAATATGAGTTTAATCATGGCCCAAAAACCCCTGAACAATTCCATCCACGCCCTGAAACTTATCCCCTCTGTGTCACACCCATAATTAGCTCTGGCACCTCTTGGGTAAATTCTATCCCTTCCTGGGACTTTGGCTTCCTCAGCAATAAAGCACAGGGGTTGGGTTAGAGGTGCTCGGAGGTCTCCCAGCTCTGATATTCTTCTATAAAGTGGGTGGTGGGAGACCAGAATGCACTGACTCAGTACTTTTGTTGTTGTTAATCCTCACCTGAGGATATTTTTCCCATTGATTTTTAGAGACAGTGGGTGAGGGAAAGAAAGAGAGAAACATGGATGTGAGAGAAATACATGGGCTCATTGCCTCTTGCATGCACCCCGACCAGGGCCCAGGCTGGGGAGGAGCCTGCAAACAAGGTACGTGTCCTTAACCGGAATCGAACCCAAGATGCTTTGGTCCACAGGCCGACACTCTATCCACTGAGCCAAACCAGCCACGGCTGACTCAGCACTTCTGTGTCTGCGTAAAAGCCTGTGTCTGGGGTAAAAGAGAGAAAGGGAGCGAAGGCACTCATTGCTATAAAGTGAGGGCAGCTTAGGGGTTTGGCTCAATGGATAGAGCATTGGCCCGGGTTCGATTCTGGTCAAGGGTATATGCCTGGGTTTTGGACTCGATCCCCAGTAGGGGGCATGCAGAGGCAGCCAATCAATGATTCTCTCTCATCATTGATGTTTCTATCTCTCTCTCCTTCTCCCTTCCTCTCTGAAATCAATTTAAAAAAATATATATATATATATATAAAACAGCAAGTGAGGGGACTCATTGCCTTTTAAAATCTGCTCAAGCATTTAGGGCTTTCGTTCATTTAGCGTAGTTTTATTGAATGCTTACTATTAATTCAGTCATTTTATTGATACAAGCTCTTCATGCATACAGTACCAAGCACATACATTCTACTGCTTATTCATATACTGAATATCTACTATTCACAGCCTTTTAAGCACTAATTAAGCACAAAAGACCCTTGTCTTTACGTATCAACCCCCAATTTCTACCAATGACAGCTAACTTCACTGAGCACTTATTGGTACCAGACAGCTTTAATTTTTTTATATCTGATCTTCGCTGATGAGATAGGTACCACCCTTAGTCCCCATTTATAGACAAGGAAACAGAAGCACAGAAAGGCAGTGCCTTGTGTAAGGCTGCACGGTGAGGAGAACCCAAGTTCTCTGGCTCCAGAGTCCATGCTCTTTATTTTTTTTAAAGATTTTCAGAGAAACATCAATGTGAGAGCGAAACATCATTCAGCTGCCTCCTGCATGCCCCCAACCAAGGACTGAGCCCACTACCCGGGCATGTGCCCTGACTGGCAATCGATCCAGCAACCTTTTGGTGCATGAGACGACAGCCAACCAATTGAACCACACCGGCCAAGGCAAGGCCATGCTCTTGGTTCCTCTGCTACACTGGACCTCTACTGGGGCCCATTATTTACATCCTCATTCAGCAAACCTTTACCAACTGTCTACTATGTGTTAGGCACTGTCCTAGACACTGGTGATGGCAAGGTGGGGTCTCAGCCCTGGAGGAGGTCAAAGCACCTGGCTAGACACCAAGGAATAGGACAGTCTTGGATCCTGCCTTCAAGGAGCCACAATCCCTGGGAAGAAATAACGCATGTTTCTACACTAGACTCACAGTGTAGAAAGCAACTCAGAGAAGATTTAATAAAGTTCTGTGACAACTCCCGATCAGGACACATTACCTGCAGGAGTGAAGGGAAAACTGGAGAGAATCTGTAGAGGTGTATGAGCTGGGGTTTGAAAAAAGGGTAGGGATTGGAGGGGGCCTGGATGTCCAAGCAAAAGTCTGGTGGCAGGAGGACACAAAGGATGTAGGGGGAGCAGTGGGAACACCCGGCGCTTTCCCAGATTCCCTTCCTGCTGCACTCCCACAGGGCCCACGCATACCTTCCCTTTGAGGAGCTGCTGGATCTCTGGCACATAACTCTCAGAATCCGTGGCGATGTAGACAGACCGGGCCCTTTGAGCCCACACCCAGACCTCCACGGCCCGCTTGATTTCCTTCAGGTCTGGGAGGCACATAGTCATGGTGAGAGGGGTCGCTGAGTTGCGGCTGTAGCCCACACACTGTGGAGAGGCCATGAAGTGGGAGTCCGCAGTCCCATCCTTCAGCATGGCACAGGCATTCTTCTACGGGGTGGGGTCGGGGGACAGAGTTAGAAACAGCAACTGGCCTGGAACCCCAGAAGCCAAAGGTGGTAAGTAGAAAAAGGCAGGCTCAACTATGTGTTGTTTTTTTTTTAAAGCATCGAGGGAAGAGGGAAATGCATCAAAACAGTAACAGTTGTTTCTGGGGAGTGGGATATTGGCTTTTTATAAAGTTGGTTTTTCTTTGTGGTTTTTTTTTTTACTGGTTTTACTGCATTATCTGGGACTTCCAGTCGAATTCTGAACCAGGGTGGTGATAATGGGCAGCCTTATCTGATTTCTGACTTCAGTGGGAACAGTTCTGATAGCTCCCATGAAGTACGTGTTTGCTGTGGGTTTCAGAGAGATAGCCTTTATCAAGTTAAGGTGGGTCCCTTCTATTCCTGCTTGGTTAAGAGTTTTTTTAAATCATAAATGAGTGTTGACTTTTCTCAAATGCTTTCTTGGCCTCTGTTGAGACGATTATATGATTTTTCTTCATTGGGTGTTAATATAGTTAATATATAATTGCATTCCTAGGATAAATTTTACTTGTATGGATTTTACTTGCTGATCTCTTACTTAGGATCTGTGCATCTATGTTCATGAGTGAGAATGGGCTATATACTTTTCTGAGTTGACCTTATCTGAGTTTGGTATTAGTGCTACGCTAGCTTTATAAAAAATAGCATCTTCTATCTTTTTATGTTCTAAGAAAGCACAAATGAGAACTATCTGTTTTTGAAGGTTTGGCTGAAACTACTCATAACGTATTCTGGGTTTGGCTTTTTTTTGTGGAAGTGGGGCAGGAAGGGAGTCTAGTGGGTAAATGTGTGATTACCTTCTCAGTTGACTCTGAATGAATTTTGATCCTATTTCTATATTTTTCAGGTCTTTAATAATGAGTATTTCTAACACATATACATATATTTATCTGCTTACATAAACTAAGGAGACTATATTATTCCTGTTATTTTCACACAGAGGATAATCTCATGAGGCTTCTGCACATTTAAGCAGCCTCCAAATTCAGAGGATGACATCTTCATTTCTTGGGAGCCCCACCCAATCTCCAGAACTTGTTTTTAACAAGTAGGCTATTGACTAAACACTGAGCTGGGACAGAGGACTACTGGAGTATGAGTCTGAGCTCTCTGGCTTGCTGCCTGATCCAGAGTCTAGCTTGATACTTCAGTTTATCCATCTGCAAAACCAGGATAAAAATGGCAACTTAGAACAAAAGCTGGCAAGCAAGCTCTTTGGAGCCACATGTTTGACGTGTCTATGGCAGGATCATGAGATACAGTGGGAACTCTCATGTGGGGACTCTACGGTCTCGCTGGGACTTGGTGCAATGGGTTCAGTGTTCAATCCCCAAGTCATGGGCCCTGCTCAGGGACATGTCCAACCCATCCAGGAGAGGAAGGGAAAGTTACCCAGTCGGAGCCAATGCGTAGGTGAATAGCGACATAGGGCTGGATGAGGTGGGTGTGGATCAGGGCCTCTCCTGTCTTCACCATCTCGTCTGACCATACCATGTACCTCTGCAGTCGCCTATGCTCTTCCCGGACGGGGAACTGGGCTGGGGCCCCTGGCAGGGCCAGCACTGGATGTTCCTCTGGAGAAAATCTAAGACCCAAGACACAATGAGGGGAAGTCAGACAGAATGCACAGAGAGCCTGGCTATCACCCCCATGGGAAAAAGGATGGTGTTACACCATGTCCTAGAGACTCTGTTCAGAGGCGCCTTTAACATGCAAGAAGCATGAGAGGTTGTGAAACCCCAACGGGCTGATAAGAAACTGTGGCGGCGGCGGCAACAGGCACAAAATGCAATACTGTCCCGCCGCCTGGAATTTACAACCTTCTTTGCTTGTTTAACAATTAAAAATTTCCAGTAGAGCATTCCAATCTTTTGTATATCATGCTGGCTTCCAATCTGTGCTGTGGTAATTCACTCCAGGGTGTGGTGTCTGGACGGAGCCTTGCCCTTTTACCCACATGGCGGGATTGGGCTATGCAGCTGCTTCCAGAGGGCAATGCACAGGCCACACTCACAGGGAATATGTACTCTGAATAAGCTCATTCACTCAACACTTCACACATATTTACTGATTGCCTACTATGTGCTGGAGCCCAGGGGAGAACAAGACAGGCATGGTCCTTGCCCTCATGGAAAGCATCAGAGTTCTACAGATGTCCATCATCAGACCTCCCTCAAAGGCTCTTCTCCCCCTGTACACGATGCACCTTGTAATTACTTCAACCTATCTTTTCTGGACTCACGCTTCTGAAGGTAATGCCTCCATGTGCTCAGAGCAGTATCTGGAACACATAAGATTTGCTGACTGAATGGATGAGGAGCAAACCTGTGTTCCCCTCGTAACTAAGCCCAGACGTATCCCAGCAAATGAACTCTGCTGTCCCATAAACTTTCCAATGCCAGATGTCTGCAGACTTCCTCCTTCCACTTGTCACGCCTTCCCTCACTAGCCAAAACCCTGTTCTTAAAATTATGACACAGGCACAGCACTCTGGAAAATGGTTTGGCAGTTTCTCATAAAACTAGACATGCAACTACCATACAACCCAGAAATGAAAACCTATGTTCACACAGGAACCAGCAGATGAATGTTCAGAGCAGCTTTATTCATAAAAGCCCAAAACTGGAAACTCAGATGTCGTTCAGTAACTGAATGCTTAAACACACTGTGGTGCATCCAACCAATGGAACACTATAGCTATAAAAAGGAACAAACTATTGTTTCAGGCAACTGGGATGAATCTCAAGGGAATTATGCTGTGTGAAAAAAGCCAATCCCAAAAGATTACATACTGTATGACTCCATTTATATAACATTTAAAAAATGACAAAATAGGGAAAAGAACAGAAATAAAACTAGATTAGTGGTTGCCGGGGGCTATGGTGTGTGTGCATATGTTTATGAATATTTAGGGAGGTAGGTAGGTATTGTTATAAACTGGCCACACAATGATCTTATGTAAAACTGTTTGATATCTTGATGGTGGTGGTAGATACATCAGCCTACCCGCATGATAAAATTGAATAGAACTAAATACACACACGCGGGCGTGCACGCGCGCACACACACACACAGAAGTGAGTACAAAATGAGAAATCTGAGTAAGATGGGTGGATTGTGTCAATGTCCTATAATACTGTACTATAATACTGTACTATATATAGTTCTGCCAAAAGTTACCTTTGGAGGGAACTGGACAAAGGGTACATGGGATCCTTCTATATTATTTCTTATAACTACATATGAATCTACAATTACCTCAACAAAAATTTCACTTAAAAATTACAAAATATTCTAAAAAAAAATATTACAAAATATTTCAAACAATACAGGAAAATACAGAAAATAATCCATATACGTAGAACCCAAATTAGCAGGTATTAATACTTTGCTTCAGATTAAAAATATACATACACTAAATAAAAGCTCTATTTTATCATCTCTTTCCCTTCTTATTCTTCCAAGAAGATAATGTGGTTTTATGTATGATTACACTTTTACTAATGATATAAAAAGGCATAATGATATAAAAAGGTATAATAAAAAGGTATTATATTGTGTGCTTTTTATGAAGGGAATGGTAAAAGCATGAGCTGTTGAACCTGACGGCCTTGTTCTAGAATGCTGACTATGTCACTTGTTAACTTGAGCAGGTGACTTAACCAAGTTAGAGCTGATAATAGAGCTGATAATGGTGCTACCTCACAGGGCTGTTCAAGAAATTAAATGGATTAATACAAGCACTTAGAACAGTGCTTGGCATATAGAAAGTTGCAAGAAAATTCTGACTATCATCATCATCATCATATCACCACATTGCAGGTAACCTATTTCAACTTTTTCAAACTTCAACATTATGTTTTAGAGATTTGGCCATATTGATCATGTAGATCATGTGATCCTGTGAGCTTCTCTTGAAGTTTCCTATTTTGCACAAATAAACTGTGAGGTACCCATCCAGTCCCCTCCTGCTGGACAGGGAGGTTGCTCCCATCTGTCACTCATACAACAGTGCTGCAACGAACATGCCACTTTCTTCATGCCCAACCCAAACACCTCAAATGCCAAACTTCCAAGACTTGTCGCCACTCACAAGCTTCAGCTCCTCAGGAGGGCTCCCTGTTCCCTCTTCTCCTTTGATGCCTTCTGCACACTGATGTGCTCAACAACCACGTTACCTGCTCTCCCATCAGCCCATGAGGGCAGGGGCACAGCAGTCTTATTCACCATGATTCCCACACACTCTTGTCCAGGGCCAGTGCTGAGGAAGTAACACACAAGTGTTCATCGACAGCCTGGCTGCTGTATAACACTCGTCTTGTCAAATAAGTATTGAATATCTCATGTAATTTATTATGCATATCACTTTCACACCATCATAAAGTAAGAAAATCCTAAGTCAAACCACTGTAATGGGAGACCATACATACATGTAAATCCTTTATTAAGCCTTATTATCTGACAATATTCCAACTGCTTTGTGTATGTTAACTCATTTGATTCTCATATGAGCCCTGTGAGGTAAGTAGTATTGTTCTTCTTATTTTACAGATGAGAAAATTGAGGCACAGAAAGGTTAAATAGCATGCCCATGGTCACACAGCTGGAATTTAAATGCAGGCAGTCTGCTCTAGAAACTATACTCTTAACTACTACAACTCACTCCCACCCTGGTCAACGAGCACCTCAAAAGCTGAGTCTGGCCCAGCCAGCGTGGCTTAGTGGTTGAGCTGGATCCAAGAGGTCGCTGGTTCCATTCCTAATCAGGGCATATGCCTGGATTGTGGGCTCGATCCCCAGTAGGGAACATGCAGGAGGCAGTCGATTGATGTTTCTCCCTCAGCGATGTTTCTATCTTTCTCCCTTCTTCCTTTCCCTTCCTCTCTCTCTAAAAATCATTTAAAAATATGAAAATTAAAAAAAGCTGAGTTTTTGGCATATTTTGTTGTTGTTGTTGTTAATTCTAACCCGAGGATATTTTTTCCATTGACTTTTAGAGAGAGTGAAAGGGAGGGGGAAAGGCAGAGAGAAACATCAATGTGAGAGAGACACATTGATTGGTTGCCTCCCACACATGCCCCAACCTGGGCCAGGGATTAAACCTGAGACCCTTCAGTCCAAGGCCCAATGCTCTAACCATTGAGAAAACTGGCTAGGGCTATGGCATATTCTTTTGATTCCTAGCCCCTAGCACAGGCCTCAACACACAGTAGGTACAATAACTATTTTCAGAATGAATGAATGAATGAGAAGGATTCAGGGATCTCACCAGAAAGACCAGATCACATTGTTAGAAGTAAATAAGAACTGAGCACCTACTCTGGGCCAGGCTCTCAGCTAATCTCCTTTCAGATGCCACCTCAAAGGATTTCAAAAGGAAAGCAAAAGTTTGTGACCTCCCAGAGAGCTGAAACATGAGGATAAAATCAGGATCTGCACCCTCCCTGCCCTCTTGGAAAGACCCTGCTGCTGACCCTTGGTGAATTCCATCCCCTCAACAGCTCCCAGCTGTCCCAGTGGGATGTCACCTCTGACCTGACAAGCAGCAAGAGACCAAGACTGATGTGCTCATTTGCTCCCAGTGAGGGAGGAGAGTGTTGCTTGGAAAGAGCTTCACCAGCTCCATCTGCCCACTGACCGTTCACCCAAGTCAGGCCCTTAGCCTGGCCACTGTCCGGCTAAAGGAGGTTTGCTTTCCTGCTGGCTGGGTGCAGTGAACCTCTGGGGTTCTTCACTACCATGCCTACTCTACTGAAAGCCCCAAAAAGCTGGGGTTTCTCTATGCACAGCATCCACTCATGTGCCCCGTGTGCATCTGTGTGTGTGCACCAGTGGATGTTCACCATGCTGAGTGCAGAGGATGCAGGGATACGAACAAGGCAGAGCCCTGCTCTCAATGTCCCTGCTATGAAGAATGCCCTTTTCTTCCAGTTATTAGCATGGCTGGCTCCTTCCCATTTTTCAGGTCTCAGCCCTGACAATTATATGTCACCTGTTTATCTTCTCTCAGGGAGGGTGTGGCTGGAGAGAATGATGAGCTACCTGCTCAAATACCTGTTATCGTCATGCCACAAGAATGGTCCAGCATGATGGAACATAGCCTTCCAACAACAAACAGCAAATGTGAAAAATGTCTGTGGAATTAAATCTACACCAGGGTATTCAGATTCAGAACCAGCAGAGCTCAGAAACCACATAGTGGGGAAGAAATACCTCTTACCCACTTCTTCCAGAACCCAACTTCAACCAGTAACCCTCTTGTATATTACCCAAAAGTTTGGACCCAGCTGTGCCTGGACACATGGCAGCCCAAAACAAAGACGCTTCACAGTACTTCCTGTAGCTAGGTATGGCCATGTGACTGACTACTGGCCAGTGAGTTGTAAGCAAGTTGTACTCAAGGTGAAGATGGGGCCTTCTTCTGCTCCTTTTGTCCTTCCAGCTACTAGGGCAAGGATGTGATGGCTGAAGCTTTGTTAGTCATCTTAGCCCAAGAGGTGACACTAAGGATAAAAGCCAGTGCTGGGATGGCCGAGTAGAGAAATGGAGCCTAATTCCTGATGACACAATGGAGCTGCCATCCAGCCAGGGTTGCATACCCCAGCACTCAAAAAAAAAAAAAATGTTTCTTTTGATTTTAGAGAAAGAGGGAGAGAAACACTGATGAAAGAGAAACATTGATCAGCTGCCTCCCACATGCTTCCCACTGGGGGATTGGGCCTACAACCCTCGCACGGGTCCTGGCCAGGAATCAAACTGGCAACCTCCTGGTGCCATGGGATGACACGCAACCAACTGAGCCACACTTGCCAAGACTATCCCAGTACTTTTTTTACCGAAGAAAGTAATAAACTTTGCCCTGGCTGGAAAGTTCAGTTGGTTAGAGCGTCGTCCTGATATGCAAAGGTTGTGGGTTCAATCCTGGGCCAGGGCGTATAAAAGAGTCAACCAATGAATGCATAAATAAGTGGAACAACAAATGGATGTTTTCTCTCTCTCAAATCAGTAAATTAAAAAAACGAGAAAATGAACTATCTTTTAAACTTGCTATTATTTTGGATTTTGTTACATGTAGCCTGAAAGACCTAGACCTGTGGCCATCCAAACTTTTGGGTGATATACAAGAGGGTTACTGGTTGAAGGAGGTCAGGGGAAGAACTGAGCCCCTCCAACTAGGCCCCCATTGCCGCTCCCATGGCAACTAGGGCACTTCTGAAGAACTCCAAGGAATAGTTTGAAAAACCACTGACCTTGCTCACCCCTTCATTTTACAGATGGAGGACTACAGCCAGAGAAGGGAAACAATCTGCTGAGTCACACAATGAGCCAGGGAACCCATATCCTTACCCCCAAAGGACAATTTTCTACAGTGAGCAAGTGTCCACTTTATTTTATTTAAAAAAATTTTAATTGATATTTTTAGAGACAGGAAGGGAGGAAAGGAAGGATGGAGGAGGGTGGGGGTGGAACGACATCAATGTGAGAAACATCATTTGGCTGCCTTCTGTAGGCTCTCTGACTGGGGAATCAAACCGGCAATTCAGGTATGTGCCCTTGATCAGGAATCGAACTGGCAACCTTTTGGTGCTTGGGATGACACTTAACTAACAGCCATTCTGGCCAGGCAGCTTCCACCTTTTGGTGGAATTGACCCTTGGAACACTCACTCCTGGGTTGCACCCTCGCAGAACCCGGCCACCATGCCATGCTCTCAGAGTCCAAGCCACATGGAGAGGTCAAGTGTATCAACGCCAGCTGACTGCCCCAGCCTTTGGGAGATGGTTAGGTTTTGGATGAGCTCACGAGGGTGGAGTCCTCATGATGGAATCTGTGCTCTTATAAGAGACAGAGAGCTTGCTCTCTCTCCAACATGTTTGGAGACAGCAAGAAGGCAGTGCCTGCAAGCCACGAAGTCCTCACCAGAACTCAACCATATTGGCACCCTGATCTCAGACTTCCCAGCCTCCAGAACTATGAGAAATAAATGTCTGCTGGTTAAGCCCCCCAGTTTGTGGTATTTTGTTAGAGCAACCCGAGCTGATGAAGACAAGGTCTCAGCCCAGCCAATTACACATCCCGTTTGTCCTTCATAGCACCACGTCTTTTGGAACGATCTTATGTAAAAGTATTCACTGTCTCCCCCATTAGACTCACCTCCATCAGGGCAAGGGCCTTAACTGCCTTATTCTTGCCTGAATGCCCAGCATCCCTACCAGTGCTTGACACTCAGGAGGCGCTTCTTAAATGTGTGGGAGGAAGGCATAAAGAAAGGCAGCTGCCCAGGTGGCCCTCTCTCAAATTGCCTCCAGGGACCTCATCTTCTCTCTTAGACTTCTTTTCCTAAAAATCTGGCTTCCTCAAGCCCTCACACAATTCCTACGACTCAGTGAACTACAACAAGACTGTGGGGCAATATAAAGGTGTTTCAGCAACATTCCTCGACTGATGCATCCATGCTGCACTGTCCCTTCTTTTCCAACCAGGACTGTGTGCTTTTTCTGGCTTTCTGGAATCTGCTGCTGGAGCTGCTTTTAGAGCTGGTGTCATATTTTCTTTCTTCCTGGCATTTTGTGATAAGGGGCAAATCTCTATGCATTCAGGGCAGGTCTGCCTTCTGGTAATAGCTCCAAGTTCTTCAGAGCTGAATGGGGAGAACCAAGGAGGTGATTAAATGGGACTGCACTACCTGGGATTAACAATGAGGGGGGTTAGAATTTGCCATAACCGAGCAGCTCAGGAACTAGCTCTGAAGGTAAGTTCCAAATAGGAATTGGCAGCTGTTAAAGGCATAGCTGTTTTCCCCACGGTGATTAAGTATGGGGGTGCTCTGGAGTCAGGCTGCCTGCGTTCAAATCCCAGACTGTCACTTCAGGCTGTGTGATTGTGGGCAAGTGACTTGACTCCTCTCTTCTTCAATTTCCTTACCTGCAAAGCACACATGACAATAACACCTGTCCCAAGAGGCTTGTGGAAGGATTCAGTGAATTATTACCTTCGAAGACTTAGAACAGTATCTGGCATATAGTGGGCACCAGATAAATATTAGTTATTACCTATTAAAGGCTTACATACAGACTGTATGTCCACTCAACAGCTGCATTACCTTGGGCAAGTTATTTAACCTCCCTGGGCTCAGCTTTCTCATCTGTCAAATGAAAATTGACCATAATACCACTTCATGAAATTTCTCAAAGGCTTAAATAAGATAAAACTTGTGAATAATAATTGTAATAGCTAACACTGGTTGGCCCTCTACAAGGTGCCATACACTCTATACACTAGGAGGCAAATACCATCGTGCTCCTTCCATTAATCAAGGAGGAAATGCAGGCGAGACAGCTACAGGGATTTGCTCAATCACTTGAGAAAGAGGCAGGGCTGGGTCGGAGCTCAGGCCCGTCTTATCCTGAGCCTATGCTTGTTTCTCTACGTCAGTCTACCCTTAGCTCACTAAATGCCAAGTGCTGTGACCACGCATGAATTCATAAGCTTCTTATAGCTCCTCACCCAAGTCTGACTTCTAAGCCCACGCTTTCTTGCCACACCATAGCATCAAGGGCAAGTACACTATGTTAGTTATCATTATAACTAGACAGTAGCTAGCTGAAGGCTGAGGCTGGGTCTTCCTCCTTTTTATATGTCACCTCTGGCCCTTGAGTACTATGTCTCATACATGACAGACGCTCTATAAATACCTCACGGCCTGTGCCTATGCCCTGCTAACCTATTTTTTAAAATAGGACCTACTGGAGGGCAACTAATAAAGCACATCCAATTATTATCAGGATGACATCACTCCTCAGTCTGCACCTAAAGCTGTTCTTCTCTAGAAGCTGCTTCCAATTTTCACCTTGTTAAGAAGAAGGTAACAGGGGAGTGATTCTCACGCCTACAGGAGGAAATCAAGACTCATGTGACTGCACAATATTCTTTTTATGACATTCTTTATCGGCTGATAAACTCTTGCCCAACCTCGTGGCAGGTCAACGTTCCACGGTGTCAGGCATTGAGATGGGAACAGATCACACAGGATCCCAAGTTCAGCAGACAGAACAGCTGCACCTTTGGTCCCATATATCAGGGTGTGGTAGAGGGGGAGAGGGCCAGGAAGGTGCTGAATGCCCAGGGGCTCCATACCTCTCCCCAAAACCAGCAATGCCGCCCCCTCCAAGTACCTCTGGATCCACTGGTCTTTGTAGGAGGCGCTGTAGGAAATGCCCGAGAAAAGCTCCGACTTGTTGAAACTCACATGAAAATGATCCCAAAATGGGCCAAAGGGGTTTCCTTCCTGCAGAAAGAGAGTGGTCAAAGGCTTACTGAGGGGGAAGGAAAGCCAACTGGGGATGGGGCCAAGGAATTGTGGCTGGGGAACTCTGGGCGATTTTACTCAAGCTGCAACACCCTCACAGGAGGGCCCATAGGAATGTCAGTTTGTAATTCCTGGCCTGGGGCCCGAGGAGGGCAGTTCCACCTTCAGCCTGGTTTCCAGCAGGAGAGGTTCACCAGTGTCTGAAGGAGTCTTTCCCGCTCACATGCCACATCCGCTGACCCTGCAGCATTGATGTGGGTCTGGGGAGGAAATGGACCGTGGATATGGGACCATGAATTAGAGCTTCAAGAGACTTTTAAGATCAGCTAATCCAATGCTGCTACTTTCAATATGGAAGCTGGGGCCCAGACAGGATAAGACACTTGCCCAAACTCATACAGCAAGTGAGGGCAGTGTTAGGACTATAATCCATCTCCTTTCTCACATTTCAAGGCTCCGCTAACCACCCTCCCCAGACTTTAGGTTAAGCACTGAAAGGCATATTGAGGATTGTTTTATTCCCAAGGTGCCAGAAGTTTACAATTTGTACTGATAACATATAACAGCGTCTCATTGACCTGCTGAAGACAGGAAAGTACACAATTTAGGAGAGTGGGAAATGGAGTCAAATTACCTAGGGTTGAATCGTGGCTCCACCACTTGTTTACTACGTGACCTTGGTCAAAATATTGACTCTCTCTGTAGCACTCAGTGTCGTCTCTATAAAATGGGGATGTTAATAGTACTTTCCTCATGGAGCACTTTGAAGATTAAGTGGGTTAATATGTGTAAAGCTCTTAGCATGGCACAGCATATAGTAAGTGCTATGTGAGCATTAGTTGTTACTACTGATGTGGCACTTTACAGTTTACAAGCACTCTTACACCCTGGCTCTCATGATACTGTATGAGTGAGACAGAGGAAGGACTGTCATCTTTGTTTTACAGGTAGAAATAAAGGCTCAGAGCTCAGAGGAAGCAAAGTCCGCTGCCCAAAGTGACACTACTGACATATGCCAGAAATGACTTAAATTTCCATCTTTCTATCTTATGCCCTTCTGGTGCCTTCCCCAACATAGAGCCATCACGCAGCGTCTCATGGGCCAAGAGAACATCGATCAGGCAGAAAGCGATGCCAGGTCCCCAGGACTCACCTTCATCGGGCATGTCTTCTTATCAGGGCTTCTCTGGGCCGCCACTTCAAAGCAGTATGCTACCCGCTTCTCAGGGGGCCAATGGGTGGGGGCCAGCTTCTCCATGAACTCCTCCAGGCTGATGACCCGATGGTAAGCCTTGAGGGGCGCCAGCTTGAAGTACTTCTCGAAGGACACATGGATCTATAGAAAAAGGGGGAAACAGAAGGGCAGGATAAAGATATCTGTAAAGAACAAAGAGTAATTTCCCTTGGGTTAGAAAATGCCTACTGATCTCTAAGAAAAAAGAGAAATGATGCAAGAGAAAACATGGGCAGAGGATAGGAGTGAACACTCACAGCAAAGAAAACCCAAATAGCCAATACACTCAAAAGATGCGCAACTAGTAATTAGGAAAAAGCAAATTACAATGATAAGTAAGGCATTACTTCTCACCCATGAGATTAGGAAAAATGTAAAAGCTTAACTCTAATTATTGGAAGAGATGTGAGGGAAGGGGCATTTTCCGCACTTGGCTGGAGTAGAAGTGTACATTTTGGAACAACCACTTTGGAATGTAATCCTGAAGCATCTAATAGAGTTTAAATTGCTCCTTCCACCACCTCGAGGTATTTGCCCTAAAGAAATTCTTGCACTTTGCACCAGGAGATGGTTACAAGGACTCTCAAATATAGGAAAGAACTTGGAAGAGTCACACCAAAGACACTAAATCCAAGATAGTGGTTGCCTTAGGGGTGGAGGGAGGGATTGGGATTAGCCTCAGGAGCCAAGAGAGATTGTATCTTTTAACAACTGTATCTGTAGCAAAGATGAGAAACTGTTAATGATCACTTCTAGTGGTGGATACACAGATGGTGATATTAATCTCTGTTTCTTTCTAGATTAGAAAGAATTTTTTAAAACACCAGGAATAAAATTTAGACTTTATCCTATAGGTCAGGGTTCCCAAGCATGTTCCACTAGTTTAGGTGGATAAAAGATTCTGCAATAAGAAGACACCAGAGTTAAAAATGCTTGGGAAATATTGCATTAAGCTGGTTTCCTTTCTATAGGACTTCTCAGGGCCTTTAATATGCTAGTGTGCATTCTGAATCCCCAATTTGGGGGAGATGGGAAATTGATAATAAAATTTCCCAAAGTGATTTAACCACTGCACACTTCTTGTATGAGTCATTGGCATTCCAAAGAACAGATTTTGGGAACCCTAACTATTAGTAACAAGGTCTTGCTGGAGGATTTTAAGCAGAAATGATATTTGCCTTTTTGAAAGATCACTCTGATGGTGGAGGAGAGAACGTATCTATGGTAAGATTAGAGGGGGGAGTTAAGAAGCTACTACAATGGTCCTTTTGTTTGTTCAAGTATTCATTCAACATATATTTCTGAGCATCACACATAAGTCCAAGTGAAGATGTAGAGGCATGGAAATTCTAGAAGATGTAAAAGAAAGTGAAGTAGAGAGCCAAGGGAGGCATTTAGGATAACTTGTAGATTCCTGGCTTGGTATCCAGATGAATGAAGGTGACATACATTAAGGCTTGGAATATAGGAGGTAACACAAGTTTAAGGGGAAAGATGCCAAGTTCTGGCTTTGAAAATCTGAGCTATTGGTGGAACATTCAAGTAAACTAAAGGCCTAGGAGTTAGAAACAGAGGCCGATGGTCAGAGTAGAGTCTGAGCCACAGATAAACTTGGGAGGTACGTGGAGAATAGTCAAAGCCAAAAGAGTCAACAGAAATTTATAGCAAAGCAAATAATAGTAGTAATAGCAACTAATATTTATTGACTGCTGACTTAGCAGCAGGTGCTGTACTCATTACATTGCATGGACTTGCCAATCTGATTCTAAGAGGAGGAATACAACCATCTCCAGGTCACTTACGAAGAAACCCAGGTAAACTCATCCGAGGTCACATAGTCAATAAGAAAACAGAAAGAGAAGACTCACCAATATTTACACAGTGGGCAGAGATAGAGCAGCCCCCGATACAGTGCAAAGAGAAAAATGCTGAGAGGTCAGGATTGAAGCAGGAACAGGCTGTGTCTTGCACGCCAGGGGAGTAAGGAAGTTCAGGAAGGAGAGAGGCTCACAAGGCCAGGTGCCACCAGGAGGCCAGTTGAGATGAAGACGGGATTTGGCAATTCTGGGGTCCTGGGACCTCTGTGAGAACGGTCCCAGTAGGTAAGGGGAGCCAAACGGGGGCGGGGTAAGTAACCTGTAGAAAGCAAGAAGTAAAGACTCCGAAAGACTCGGCTGAGAAGGCAAGGTGAGAAAAAGAGGGGGATGAATGGGCAATGTCTAAATTATACCAGTGGGTGCAAAAAAAGTCAGAACATCAGTGACTCCTGGTTACTGAGGACTTCTTGTGTTCTAAGCACTTTATATTGTTGAGTTCAGTTGATTCTAAGAGAGAGACATACAACATTCAAGGCATGCACAATCGCTAACTGAAATAGGAGGTAGCAACCATTATTACCAGCCTATTTTAAAGATGAGGAAGCCAAGACACAAAGAGATCAAGTACCCTGCCCAGTCTACACAGCCAGTAAGTGGCCACGCCAGGTTATGATCTCAGGTACTCTGGCTTTTAACCTTTGTTAAAAAACCTTTCTAACTACAGGCCTGCAAAGGAAAAAATAAATCCTATGCAAAGAAAAGATTATAAAAATGAAATACAATGTTTTATACATACTAAATATTATTTTTAAAGTTTATTGAAAACTTGTAAGTCAATTCATTAAATATTAATTCAGTTACTACTGCCAGGCCCTTGGGGATACAGTGTGAACAAAGACAGACACAGGACAAGTGGAAGACACAAAGAATAAGCAAGGAATTAGAGGATGCTGAGCATCCCTAAGCTCAGGGATCCCCTGATGGGATGAAAGGTGGTGCTGGGAGTCTGGGTTTGTGGCTTTGGACACGTTATTTAACTAACCTGTGCTTCAGTTTATCTTTCAAAACTGATAACAGCATCCATCATCTTTGACTAATGGGATGCACAAAGGGTGGGATCAACAAAGTCTGGAAATGAATGGGGCTTTAGGTTCAGGTCACAGGCTCTAGAATCAAACATGTGAGAATTCCAGCTCTACTATTCACTTGTGTCACCTCGGGCAATTCACCTAATGTAAGTCAGTTTCCTCATAGGGATGTGATGAAGGAGAAAAGAGCTAATCTTCATGCAGTGCTCAGAACAGTACCTGGCAGACAGCAGGTGCAGGATAAATATTAGTTATTTTATTCCAGGGAAGACAGCTCTGGGTGGCGGAAGGGCAAACACAGAGGGGTGAGAGGTGAAGCCCAGAGGACTTGGGGATCGAGCAGAGGTGAACGGGATTGGGAAAGGGGGGACAAGGGCCAAGGTCAGCGGGAGGTACTCACATTGGTAAATGGAGGCTTGTGATGTTGGTACTCAATCCAAGGGGGTACAGCCAGGGTGCGGTTCAATAGCTTTGCAAATGCCAGGGAGCCCAAGAAGTGATCAGCCTGGTTCCCGAAGCGCCCTGGATGGTATATTGTGAGAGGTGAGGCCTGGGGCAGGGGGCATGGGGAATGCAGGGCTCACAAAGGATGCAGAGCCAGGGTTGGGGAAGGCCAGGGGAGCTGGGAGTGTGAGATAAAGTCTAGATGCCTAACAGTCAAGGCCCTTCAGGCCCTGTCCCTTCTGCCTCAGCCATTCCAAGTTCCCTTCTGTTTCCCAAACATGCTCTACACTCTGCTCTACACATCCTCAACCCAAGCCTCTGTTTTTTGCTGTTCCCTCCAAGAGTGCCTTTCCACCTCTATCTCTACTCACCTATGAAAGAAGGGGCAACTCCAGTGCTTCATTCACTGGGATCCTTTCACCTACCCGCTGCCATTACTCAGCCCCCTCCTCTGCTTCCCATCTTGGATTTGAGTTACCAATTCTTCACTTATCCTAGAACAGCGGTTCTCAACCTGTGGGTCGCGACCCCTTTGGGGGTCGAATGACCCTTTCACAAGGGTTGCCTAAGACCATCGGAAAACACATATATAATTACATATTGTTTTTGTGATTAATCACTATGCTTTAATTGTGTTCAATTTGTAACAATGAAAATACATCCTGCATATCAGATATTTACATTACGATTCATAACAGTAGCAAAATTACAGTTATGAAGTAGCAACGAAAATAACTTTATGGTTGGGGGTCCCCACAACATGGCATTAGGAAGGTTGAGAACCACTGTCCTAGAAGGTCCTTTCCCACTTTCTGACCTTTATAGTGGCTGTTTCCTCAGCCTGTGAATGCCTCGGGGCAAGGACCCTCTCCGACTTTTTTTGTTGTTGTTGTTATCCCTAGCATGGCATCCATTCATTCATCCCACAAATATTGAGAAGCTACAATGTGCCAGGCTCTCTGCTAGGTGCTAGAATACAGGAGTGAGCAGCAAGGGCAAGGTCTCTGCCCTTAAGGTACTCACAGTCCAGGTAGGGAGACATGAGATGTATAAATAAATATACAATGATAAACTTTAATTTCAAGAAGGAATGAAAAAAAACTTGGTGATGAACAGTAAGGAGATTATTTCGGCTGAGGTCAGTGAAGTCCTTTCTGGTGTCATTTAAACTGTGATCTGAGGATGGGAAGGGGTTGGCCTGGCAGAAGTGAAGAGGAGGGTGTTCCAGGTGTAGGCAACAGCACAGGCTGCAAGACCTGCCTGTGTGTGAGGAATAGAGAAGGGTGAGTGTGCAGTTGGAGGACCTGGGAAAGGAGAGGGTGTGATGAAGATGGGCAGAGGTCCAAATGATCATGGTGAGGGGTCTGGAGGATTAGGAAGGATGACTTTTACCGTGATGGCCCACCACCCCATTTAAACTGCATCCCTCAGCTGGCCATGAGATTCTTCCTTACCTTTCTCTACATTATTTTCCCTAAGTAATATGTAATTACTTATTTTTTAAAAATGTTTCTCTTTTATTGACTGTCTTTCCCAACTAAAATGGAAGCTCTACAAGGCCATGGGGTTGTCTGTCTTATCACTGCCATATCCCTAGAGCAGAGCACAGGGCTGGGCACAGAGAAAGCGCCCGGTAAATATTTGTCGAATGAATGAAAGAATCGCCCAGAGTCCTTGTGGATGAAGCCAGTGGCATCAGGTCCTGGCCCACGAACTCCGTTCACTGGACTCCAGGCGAGCTTAGACCTTGCGCAAGACATGCAACCTCTCCTGGCCTCAGTGTTCTCATCTGCTGCCAAATAGGGGGTGGGACCCAGAGGTCCCTTCGTGCCCCCGGCTGGGCGCTCTCCCGGACCGGTCCGGGGAGAGGCTTGGAGGCGTGGCTTCGCCTCTCGGGCCTCAGTTTCCCCCGTGAGCAGAGGGCTCGGGCGGCCTTACCCATGCATGGGCAGTAGAGCAGGTAGCCGGCCGGGTCCCAGGAGCCCGCGAGCAGCCCCGGGAGCGGCAGGAGCAGCAGCAGGAGAGACGCACGCAGCGGCAGCGACGGCCTCGCGATGACGGAGCGCCCAGGTCGGCTCCCGAGTGATATTCTGTAGGGGGGATCCCAAGTGCTCCAGCGGCGATAAGGGCAGGTGATCTGCAGCCGGCCCTGGGAAATACTCGGCTCCCTGACGACCTCCTTAAGGGGGAGCCTATCCGAGCAGAAAAGAGGGCCCTAGGACAT
>NW_005871108.1:2589751-2613376 GCF_000147115.1 Myotis lucifugus | reverse complement strand
AGCCATCCCCCCTTCTCCCCCCCGCCCAGCTCCAGGGGAATGAAACCTTCTAGACTCCAGAAGCTGCCGGGGAGCCAAGCGGGTCCCTGCAGTGCCAGCCCCCCGCTGTGGCCCAGCCTGGTGGGGGAGGGACCTGTAAGGTGGACGACATGGGGACAACTGGCGCGGGGGCGCTGGGGGTGCCTTCACCTGCCCGCGCGGCTTGTCTCTGGCTTGTGTGTTTTTCCATCTGTCAGTTGAGGGCTGTGATAGAGGCTGGCCTTGGGTTTCTGACCCCCCCCCTCCCCCAGGTAAGGTCAGCAGATTGGGACGGGGTGGGGGTGGGCATCTAATCAGCTCTCCTCTTGGTGAAAACGGGGCCGCAGTGAGCGACAGCCCTTTCCTCCAGGCTTCCTCGGGAGTGGGAGGCAGCGGGGATGAAGGACAGAGCGAGGCAGAGGGACCCGAGAGAGGGCCCGTCCGAACTGACAGGACTGGCAGCCCCGGAGTGGACCCAAGCCCTGCTCATCCAGTCGGGTGTCTGCTGGAATGGATGATGCAAGGCGCCGAGACTCCCGGCCTCTGTCATTTAACTCTCCCACCGCTCCCCAGTGTGTGCGAGAGCGCGAGTGCGGGGGCAGCTCTGCTCGTTCTCTGCTCCCACTGTTTCCCAGCCAGCCAGTGTGTCTTTTGGATTCATTTCTGGTGCCCAGGTCAGGATCTGTGTTGTTGGGTGTTTTTTTTCCCCTCTTTAAGTCTATTTATAATTTCCCAGTTGCTATTTTGGGTTCTGCTTAAGGGAAGATTCTATCCACCCCAAGGAATGGGTTCCAGGGTGTGTTTCCTCCTCGGCAGGTGTTGAATTGAGTTCTTCAGATCCCCAAGTAGCTCTTAGGCAGGAGGGATAAAAGCTATTTTAGGGTAGTCACTGAAGTGGAGCTGTTAATCCTCTGTGGGTCTCTCTAGTTAAGAACACTTAGAGGTTAACCCTTTCCTTGCTGCAGGAGGGCTGTTTCTCCACAGCGTTTGAGAGGGTTGGGAGAATTCTAGTGCGGCAGCCGAAGGTGGGAACAGGCAACTCAATACAAAGGCAAAGATAATAGCTGCCTTTTGTTGGGTGCTTACTGCCAGAGAGGCTCTGTGCTGAGCTTTTTGCATACCTGACTCACATAATCCTTAAAACAAGCCTGTGGGGTTAGTATTTTTAGCTCTACAGATGAGGAAACAGGCTAATAATGGAGAAAGAACACAGTTTCTATAGAGATGATGTAACATCATAAAAAGTAGTTTCATCAGAAGGCAGCGGGTATGATGGCTCACAGCAGAGGACAGACAGGCTGGGGAGCAATCGGTCTCCTTTCAGCTTCCAAAGGGGGCCATGCAGAGTGTTTAGCAGGCACTTGTATTTGTGGTACAGAGACTCAATAATAGAAGAGATGCCCAAAGTGAGAGAATCTGGCCCAGGAAGGTAAAGTAAAGAGGGACTGGTGAGAGGGGATGACTGAGGGTTAATTGTGAGGGGAAAAGGGGAAGGTTGCCTTCTGGGGAGATGTTGGGAAGGGAAGGAAGCTGAGGTCTGAAAAGTAACATTAAAGGGGAGGGGAAACAGTAGTCCTACCCAGGCCCCATGTGGAAAAGAGGCAGACACAAATTAGATGTCAGAGATGACACTGCGCGTAGTCACACATTTTATAGGTCAGATGCTTTCAGGAGTATTATTTCACTTAATCCTCCATGAGAATATTATAGTTAAGGATAATAAATCTCGATTTTATTAAAAGAAATTTTTATAACCATTTATTTCAGCCAGACTGAGGTCGGGAAGCAAGATCTCAAATGTTCTCAATAAATCTCTATCTTAGAAATTGAGGAAACGGAGGTTCAGAGAAACAAAATAACCTGCCCATAGTTTCACAGCCAGTGAGTGGCAGCTCTTCTGATAGCAAGTCCAAGGTTCTTTCCACACTCCCTCCCTCTTCAGATCAGGTGCCAGAAGGAATCTTAGGATGAAAATATACTGAGTTATACCAGTAACTGGGAGTGATTGTGTTTGTTTTATGGGAACAGGTTCTGTCAGCTTCTCTGTAGTTAAAGTTAGCATGTGAGACCAGAAGAGCAGCTTTGAAAGGGAAGCAGAATTCTTTGACAGTTTTGCCAAGGAAGAACTGAAGGAGTAGGCCTGATGTGAGAAAAGCTCAGGATTCTTTCTGGAGGAGTGGAGTTTGCAGACAAAGGACAGAGGGAGAGAGACTAGATTCCCAAAAGGACTCCTTAAGGTAACACTAGCAGCTTTGGTCATCCAGCAGCTTTTCCATGACTGTAGGTAAGGACTTCCGCTGTGCCTTTTTAAAAGCTAGGGTGAGTAGGATCAGGGTGTTGGCTGTTTTCTTTTTAAAGCCATAGCCCCATTAAATGCAGATCAAGGCAAGCACATGGCTGCTGGCTTCCTCCTTTGGTTCTGTGAGTACAACCTCATGAGCCTGTTTCCTAGAAGCCCATTACTCATACTAAATGGCTGTGTCTTGTTTGTGCTTGTTCAGGAGAACAGATGAGGTGGACGTGTGGGAGGTGGGGGATGTACTGTTCTCTTTCTGAGTTTGTGCGGAATTTCCAGGGCTAGGCTCCCCTCTCACATTAGCCAGGATGGTACAACTTGCTTCCCTCTGGCTGCCATTCCCAACTTTCCAGAGGTTGAGGTGCATGATTTCAGATATCAAGAGGAAGCAGAATTTGACTTTGAAGGTAAAGGAAATCCCCTCCAAATTAGACATTCAAACTTGAGCTTCCTACTCAATTCCAAGGTGCATAGTAATCGCTGGTATTATAAACAGGTAATTCCACCCTTGTGAAGAAGGAGGATACTTAAACAATGAAAGCAGGACATCAGGGACCTTTGAGGTTTATAATGAAGCAGGTAAATATGCCTTGACTCGAAGGCTCAAGTGGGACTAGTTTTTGGTGCTACCTATACCTCACCAGCATGTGATTCATGCAAAGTGCAGCCACCTTTGTGCAGATCATTCTAGGCAAATCTCCACTCATGATGAGGAAATGTTTATCATATTACATTGCAACGTTTCTTCAACAAGTGGAATGGTTTCGGAACAGGACATACATAGCTCATGTTAATGATGAGCAAAGCTCTCTGGGGCATGAACCCGCTGATCCTATCCTCTCGTTCAAGGCCAGTCTGTTGGATGAATGGTCACTGTGAGCAGCAGTTGCTAATGAGCTGAGCAAGCATTCTGTGGCTCACAGCTAGTGTATGGTTGGAGCCCTCCCCAGATTCTCGTGGACAACCCCCAGATACCATCTCTGCTCCCTTCACATGGAAAGGTCTCATGACCATATTTTGGCATGACCTCTTCAAAGAGAATCCCTGTTGCAGCAAATTGCATTGCAATTGGTACTCTGTGATGAGCTTGTGAGTGTGAATGTGGATCTGTTGTCCCCTTTTGAGAGTCAGTTTGGTAACTCCTATCCTCTTCCTCTGAGTTGATGTCAGGAAAGAAGTACTGACACCTGCTCCAGCCTCTCCCCTCCCCAGTCCCTACCCCTTCTACTCAATAAAAGAAAGGATCGTACTTCAGGGTAATGGCTCCACACTTTGGAAGTGCTATAACCCAGTTTAAACCAGAACTTCCTGAGCCTAAGTTAAGCCTATGAGAATCAACTTATATTCAATGATTAACTTACTCACCTAAAAGAAAGTTGAGGGTCCTTTTCTAGGTGCTAGGTGTATGGAGATGAAAGAGATGATCTGAGCCCTCAAAGAATCAGTTTGGAGGAGGAGACTAAGTTCTAATGCAAGTATGTTGTTAACCTGCTCGTAATGGAGAAATGAATGTGCACTATGAAGACCTGTAAGAGGGGCCACTCAGCAACTTGGGGTATTGGACAGGCTTTGTTAAAGAAGCATGGTCTGGGCCTGAGACAAAAAGACTCAGAGAAGCAGTGGAGGGCAGGATGGGACCAGCACTGGTTTAGTGGAAATGCTGAGTGTGCTGTTGCCTCCTCAGATAGAATCTCTTGATGTTGATGTGCTGCTAAGAAACACATCTGGCCCGGCTGGTGTGGCTCAATGGATTGAGCTTCGTCCCATGGACCAAGAGGTCCCCAGTTCGATTCCCCGTCAGAGCACATGCTCAGGTTGTGGGCTTGATCCCCAGTAGGGGGCATGCAGGAGGCATATTTAAAACAAAACAAAACAAAATCTGTCACAGGGGCTGACTTTTCTGGGTGTAAATTTCCTAAGTAAAGGCTTTTCCTTCTTTTCTGTTGCCTTTTGGGCATTTTATTGCTCCTTAACACCTCCATGAGTAGGAGAATTGTGGAAAGTAGTGGGTGAGGGGGAGTTAGGGTAAAGAGGAGGAAGAGGATATGCTGCAATCTCTAAGTTTAATGGAAAGGATGTGAAAGAGAAATTAGAAGAGAAAGTTTGGAGTTTAGGGCTTTTATTTCCTCAGATTATCTTGTTTCCAGTAGCCTAGGTGGTACTAATGAATAATGGTTACCACTAAGCATTTATTAGGTTCCCAGCCTTTGCTGAATGTTTTATATTATCTCATTTAATCTTCAAAACATTCTTATGAGTTAAGAGATTACTAAGCTTATTTTGTATATGAGGAAACAGTTCAGGGAAGTATTTGGAAGGGCCAGGATTGGAACGGGGTTCTGTTTGTCTCCAGAACCCATATTTCCATGGTATTTGGCTCCCTAACACAGATGTTCTGATATTTCAGGTGAAGAGATTGTTTTCTGAAGGCTGCGTCGGAAGCTGTGACAGAGCAGAGAGCCTGTGTGAAGCCGATGGGGAGGCTTTCTGAGTAACATGGCCCTTCGCCATTAGCCTTGCCATGACCACATTTTTCACCAGCGTCCCCCCCTGGATTCAAGATGCAAAGCAGGAGGAGGAAGTGGGCTGGAAAATAGTTCCCAGGCCTCGGGGCCGGGAGGCGGAGAGTCAAGTGAAGTGCCAATGTGAAATCTCGGGGACACCCTTCTCAAATGGGGAGAAGCTGAGGCCTCACAGCCTTCCCCATCCAGAGCAGAGACCATATAGCTGCCCTCAGCTGCACTGTGGCAAGTCTTTTGCCTCCAAGTATAAGCTGTATAGGTAGGTGACACTCCCATACCTCTTCCTGTCCTGAGGTTCCCGGAGGACAAAGCCAGAGACTCCACTGCATGTGGCAGAAGAGTAGAGGTTAATTTGTCTCATAAATGTGCCCTGAATTCCAACCATTTGGGGTCACTCACTAAAAAATAATGGTGGTGTTTTTTTATTCAAACACTAGAATATGTTGGGTTCAATATCAGATAGCCATGAACAAACTAGATTGAACATTTTTTTCTATACCAGTTTCCCCACTCCTATAAGGTAACAGTGAAAATCTTAGCCAGAAATTAGGAATCCATCTTAGAACTTAGAAGGTAAAGGAGATGCTGTGATCCAGTCTATAAATTTTAAAGTGGAGGCTCAGAGTGGGGAAGTAACTTACCCAAGGTCACACAGCTTCTTAGGTACTACAGTGCCTCTTCTACTAAACCATCCAAATGATTACTTCTGTGTCTGTAGAGTCCCTGGTGTCCTCTGGGTCGGTGGCTTTCCTGAAACTTGTAAGCCCAAGAACCCCTGCTGAAGTGAAATTGAATGTAAGAAGAGCAGCTTTGAAGAGAAAGGGGCCAGCTAAAAGCAATTTTGATTTTATCTTTGCTTTTCTATTAGCGTAACATGAACATGCCCTTTATAAATGAGATAAGCTGCCTGGTGCAGTTTTTTATCTATTCATCTATCATGATTGATTGAGCTCCTGGTATATACCAGACACAGATAGATGGGAGTGCTGGCCCTCCTTGAGTTTACTGTCTTAATGTAGACAGAGAGCAAATAAGTAAATATATGAACTAGATGACCACAGAAAGCCTCAGTTCCTTCTCTGGAAAACAGTTGATAGGAAGGAGCTAAAACAGGTAACAGGGTAGTAGGGGCCCAGAATTGCCCTCATGACAGTTCTGTGGGCCTCAGGAATGCTTTGATTCTGTGTGCTCCTATGTCTTAGGTAGACTCCAGTTGGAGCTGTCCTTTAGACCATCTTTTTTTTTCAGAAGTTTTATGTGTTTATTTGAACCAAAGTGATGATATATGCTGGGGAGTGTGAGTTCAAATGTTCTCCTCTAAAACCGTCTTAGTGACAGTCTAGGTGACAGTGGGAGGCTGTAAGAAAGGTCCTAGTCCAGGAAGCATGACCTCTGACTCCACCTATTGTGTGATCTTGGGTGAGTCACTGAACCTCTTTGAGCTTCAGTTTCTTCACTTGCCAAATGAGGGAAGTGGGCTGTGGGTCACTCAGCATTTCTCATCTATTATCATGTCAGTTATGTCATAGGAGGTCAATAGTAATCCTCATACATGTGAGCATGAGAGGAATGGGCAGGTTTGATGCTCTTTAGGTAGAAAAGATCACTGGGTGCCATACTAGAGACAGTGGTGGCATTCCTGAGTGAGCCCAGTTCTCAAGAAGGTCTGTGTTTAAATGTAGTTTCTGCCACTTACTGGTGGGTGGGACTGCTCTATGCTTTCAGCCTCTTATGGGGAACAAGGTTAATGACCCAGCTCACACTGGGCCTAGCAAATGGTGGGCCCTAAAAGTCTTGCTGAGTTGATTCTGAATGTATTATGGAGCTCTGGATTGTAATTCCTAGACTCTGAGCTGTTTTCCAGCCAGCAGGGAGCAGGTAAACCAATGGACACTGCTGTACCATGAAAACATTTAAAATATGTTGCTGGTTTACATGGCAAACAATTTAAATGGTACAAATGGGCATGCAGTGAAAAATGAATGGTCCTCACATTTGAAGTCACTATTCTCCCCAAAGGCACCCGGAGAGGTGAGGGGGAGGGTCAGTTTCTTATGTGTCCTTGCTGAGGCATTCAAACATGTATCCCTTTGTATTTTCACAAGGGATTGTATTGCATACATTATATTGAACTTCCTTTTTTGACTCAGCCCCAGATCAGGAAGTATATCTAAACTTCATTTTCCCTTTATTGTGTCATTTAAAAAATTTTAAATATAATTTATTAAAAAGGAAATACATTCACATAATTCGAAAGGTACTAAAAGATACAATGAAAATGCTCCATCACACCCATAAGCTGCATGTGTCTTCTCCCCAAAGGCAACCAGTGTTGATAGGAAGTTTCTTTTATATCCTTCTAGAAATATTTTAAACACATATAAGCAAACTTATACATATTTCCCTCTTTTTGTATGCATAGTGCCTGTCTATATGCAGTCTTCTGTCTCCTTGCTTTTCCCCATTTACTGTATTTTAGGAGCTTTTCCCTGTGGGTACATGGAAAGCTGCCTCATTTTTAAAAGTTGAGTTATTTTATGAATTTATTATAATTTATTTAACCAATCCCCTATTGATGAACATTTAGGTTGTTCCTGATGTTTTGCTACTAAATATACAAGGCTGAAAGAAAATAGTATATACAGGGTGGGGCAAAGTAGGTTTATAGTGTGAGTACATGAAATAGTTTATTGTATTATTATTTATTAATTATTGTATTGTTTTTCAGACAGACAACTGTAACCCTACTTTTGCCCCCCACCCTATATTTGATTCTTCAGGTGGGCAAAGATATCTAGAATATAGTTGGCGTGGTATTCCATCCATTCCATTGCATGGCCCTATCATAATTTTTATATCTAGTTCCCTGATAATGGGCACCTCAGTTGTCTGGCCAGCCCTTGTGATCTCGTCCTTCTTTTCCTCCATCCCTATCCCAGGCACATGGCTACCCACTCAGCCCAAAAACCACACCAGTGCATGTACTGTGATAAGATGTTTCACCGCAAGGACCATCTCCGGAACCACCTGCAGACCCACGACCCCAACAAAGAGGCTCTTCACTGTTCCGAGTGCGGTAAGAATTACAATACGAAGCTGGGCTACCGGCGCCATCTGGCCATGCATGCCGCTAGCAACGGTGACCTCAGCTGTAAGGTGTGCTTGCAGACCTTTGAGAGTACCCAGGCCCTGCTAGAGCACCTGAAGGCCCACTCACGCCGGGTAGCAGGGGGTGCCAAGGAAAAGAAGCATCCCTGTGACCACTGTGACCGGCGCTTCTATACTCGTAAGGATGTGCGGAGGCACCTGGTGGTGCACACAGGCCGAAAGGACTTCCTATGCCAGTACTGTGCCCAGCGGTTTGGCCGCAAGGACCACCTGACACGGCATGTCAAGAAGAGCCACTCGCAGGAGCTGCTCAAAATTAAGACAGAGCCAGTGGACATGTTAGGCCTACTCAGCTGCGGTTCCACAGTCAGTGTGAAGGAAGAGCTGAGCCCAGTGCTGTGCATGGCCTCTCGGGACATGATGGGGGCCAAGGCCTTCCCTAGTATGTTACCCATGGGCATGTATGGCGCCCACATCCCTCCCATGCCCAGTGCAGGCATGCCACACTCCCTGGTGCACAACACGCTGCCCATGGGTATGAGCTATCCTCTGGAATCTTCACCTATCTCTTCTCCAGCTCAGCTTCCTCCAAAATACCAGCTTGGATCTACCTCATACTTGCCCGACAAATTGCCCAAAGTGGAGGTGGATAGTTTTATGGCGGAACTTCCTGGAAGCCTGTCTCTTTCATCCGCAGAACCCCAGCCTGCCTCACCTCAGCCGGCGGCAGCTGCGGCCCTCCTAGATGAAGCACTGCTCACCAAGAGCCCCGCCAACCTCTCTGAGGCCCTCTGCGCTGCTAATGTGGACTTCTCCCACCTACTGGGCTTTCTTCCACTCAACCTGCCCTCTTGTAACCCTCCTGGGGCCACAGGAGGCCTGGTCATGGGCTACTCCCAGGCTGAGGCACAGCCCCTGCTCACCACATTGCAAGCTCAGCCTCAAGATTCCCCAGGAGCTGGGGGACCTCTGAACTTCGGGCCTCTGCACTCCTTGCCTCCTGTTTTCACCTCTGGCCTGAGCACCACCACCCTGCCTCGTTTCCACCAGGCATTCCAGTAGCCCCCAAGGAGGCCCTCAGCTCAGTCTTGAACTCTGTCAGGGCGCTTCAGTACCCATCCTATCTGTATCCCCCATAAAGGCAGCTGAGCTTTCAGAGCTGGGTTCAAACAGAAAAAATCCAGTATCTGTATGGAGCACTTGGTTTGGGGGCTCAGGCTCCAGGATCAGTTCCAAGAGGAACTTTGAGCCCCACCCCCATGAAAAGATCACATACTATAGGACTTCAGGTATTTTTACTTTTTTTTTTTTTTTATCTGAATCGGGAGCCACACTTAGTCCTCTCTTTCTCCAAAGTGTCAGAACCTCATTCTCTTTGGAGAAGGGGTGACCTGTTGGAGACACAGGGTTTCACTTTGGATGACCTCGAGAAAAATAGCCGAAGAAGCCGCCTTCTGGTCCCAACCTGCAGACCCCACACCGTTGGTCAGGCCCTGATGGCAGAGCGTCACTTGGCTCCATCACCTGCTTCCAACCAGCGGGCAGGAGAGAAGGCCTCTATTCTCCCCATCATCCCATCCCTCCTGTACCAGCACCTCCATTTTCAGTCAGTGTTGTCCAGCAACGGTACTGTTTACACAGTCGCTTCAGACACACCATTTCACCTCCCTTGCCGAGCTGTTAGCCTTAGAATGATTGCAGTGAACATTGTTTACACACCGTGAATTCATTCCCACCAGTCCATTCCAGTTGGCACCAGCTGGGACCTTTTGGTACCTGGTGTTAACTGGAGCCCTGTTTACAAGGCGGAGTCGGGTCTCGCTGACTTCTCTTCACTTGAGGTCATATTTTTCCCCTGTGGGGAAATAAACTGACTTTGGACTGCTTCAGTCTCTGCCATCTTCCATGACTGTATCTGTTCCTGCCTTCCTCAGCAGTGTCTTCAGGAGACAGGCAAGAAGATTGGAGCAGTTTTCTCACAGGTCTGCAATTCTACTTTTCTCCAAGTATACATCATGACCCCCTCATTCTCCTCTTGAACTGGGGAGGGGAAGAAATAAAAGGCATGCCCACTTCCATCACCTCCCCATCCCCTAACCCCTACCCTGAGCATCATGAGCTGTTATCATGAGTCTTAGAAGGAGGGGCTTCGGTTCTAGGCTGGTGTGAATAGCAAAGGAGAGGGTGTGAACCCCTCATTTGTCTCCTAACTGTCCCTTTTCCAGGAAGTTGTGGAACTGTAGGAAGAGGAGTTTTCAGAAAGTTAGGACCGGGCAGATAGTTGAGTCCTAACCTATGGGTGCATCATTGCTTCCCACACCAAACTTTTCTTACCCACAATGTCCCTCCTCTCTCCTCTACTTTGCAGTTCCCTTGGACTCAGGGCCACTGTACATAGGCTTTTCTGCTCTCCATCAAAGAACTTCCACCTTCCTCTTGTGGCCCCCCTCAGTTTTGCCCCCAATACTCAGCAAGATTACTTGCAACAAATGATTAGTTCTTCTGACTTGTGGGGCGCTCTGCCACAGACAGCACAGCCCTTGCCCAGCCGAACCCCATCCCTGCTTCATCTCAGTTCTGCATGGGCACTCTTCCCACTCATGGAAGGGAGATAGCTCAGGGACCACCAATGTGGGACCCTCCTGAGATACCTCCACTCTGATTCAGAAACACACTTCTACCTCTTTACTGTTAACTCCTACAGATGCAGCCAGCAGTTTCTGGGCACTTCTCATGGCAGGTGCCTCATGCTGGCTTCTCCACTAGGATTTCAGGACAAACTACCGAGGAACTGCCTCAGCCTCCTCCCAGTCCTCCCCCTCTTCCCCTTCCGTCTAGATAACTTTGGTTTATCATCAGAAACTGAGCAGGTCCAAGACCCAGGCTTCTGCTTCAGCCCAGGCCAGTACTCTTTGTTTGAGGTGAAAGCCTTAAAATGTAGCTCTCTAGCCGTTGATTGGAAGCAATGTGGAGTGACTAAGCATGTTTTGATTTAGGCAGGGTATCTTGGGATACCTTCAAAAAATAAAACCAGATATAAATATCTGGCAAGGTTGGAATCAGACTAGGTAATTTGCTTCTAAAAATTAGTTTCAGTGAGTCCCAGGGACTGATTAAGGTTTATTTTAAAAAAGCGTCCACCTTGGTACGCAGCCACCTCCTGCATGCTGTGCATGTTATTGGGACTCGTATTACAGGAAATGGTATGTGAGGATCCAAGCAGGACTCGGTGCTGCCATTCTCCTTGTCTCTGGTCTTCATCACTAGACCCAGTAACCCTTTACCACCTTCCCTGCACCCTTCCTTTACAGAGGAAAACGGGCCTCTGGCCACAGAATATAGACTCAGGCTGTTAGGGGAGACCCCTCCTTTCTGCCTGCTCTTTCCTGTCCCTTCCTTGAATCCTCTCCGCCATTAGTGATACTGGGAAACTCATAGGACAGGCAGAGCAACTATTTAAAACCTTGTAATTGGAGCCTTGCCTCCTCCCCTTCTTTCCCTCCTGCTCCCTTTCCTCTTCCTTCAGTGCCCTCACCACCTACAAGGAATTTCCCTATCACTGTGAACTTTGCAAATGCAGAGGAACATCTGCCTTTACCTTTTTTCTTTTTTTTGACCATAGCCACCTAGCTGTTCCTTAAACCTTCCTTTACATAATTAAAAAAAAAAAAAAAAAGCCTTATTGACCTGGTTGTTCAAAGGATAAGAATAGCTTTATCCTACACTCAGTACCAAACCCACTTCAGTACCCTTACTGAGGCCATGAAAGCCTGAGGGGCATGTGGCAGAGACCAAACAGGGACCAGGAAAAAGGGGTAATGCCCCCTTTCCCCACCATCTCCTCTAACTTCTGTCAGCGATGAGCTTCCCTGATTGGGGGCAGACACCTCCCACCCTGTACAGTAGCTGGTCACCGTTGAGTGCAGTCCTGGGGGCCAGAGGATAGCATGCCAACTCGGTCAGCACCAAGGATCTGTGTACATCTCAAGAGGTGAGAGGGAAAGGAGCACCAATGAGTCCCCCCCCCAACCCCAACCTTTTACAAATGGCATTTTGTTAATGGAAATCTAGGAAGCAGGTGTGATTACTTTTTTTGCTCGTAGATATTGTCCTAAGTTGAAATTCTCCTACTACCCTAAACTTTCCCCTAGTAGCCCTTTAAATCCACCCCTTCTTTTTGGTAGTTGTTTTTTCCACCCCTCTGTCCACCTCCCCTCTTTATCTAGGAGCTGTTTGTAAACACGATTTTTTTTTAAACAATTTATATTGTACAGGATCAATATTTTGCTTTTAACAAGGATATTTATGTAATAAACTTTGCCTTAGGCAGGTGTTGGCCAGAAAAATCCAGATTCCTCTGGGACCCCAGCCTGGCCTCTCCTGGAACTCTGAACCTGCTGTGGAAGGAATTGGCTGTGACCTTCACCACTGGAGAGTAGGGGCTGTGGCTAGGGAAGAGGGTGTTGTGGTTCTGACAGGAGAAGGAGTCACCATAATCTAGTGCCTCTGTTGAGGTGTTTGGAAGAAGTATTCTATTCCAATTTCTTTAGATATAAGCTGATTTTCTTAGCCGATTCTCCCCACATGCACATCTCCCCCTCTGCATATTTGGCACTAGAGCTCCTGAAACACCACTTCTTCTCATACGCCCCCCTCCCTCCCAGTGGTCAAGGCTTTGGAGCCTCTCTTTCGTAATGCCAGATTATTTAAAGAGAAAGATACAAGACAAAAACCTTCTAGCACTTTGTAAACACAGTGAATAACCTCTTGGAGTATTTTTGGCTTTATATAAAACAAGGTTTTTAATTGTAAAATATAAGTGCCATTAGAAAATGCACAGGGCATATCTTTGTTAAAGTAGATTTTCAATGTTTTACAGAATTACATTTTCAAAAAAAAGTTTTTATAATGAAGTTGTTTATTAAAAACTTCTGAATGATGTGTTTGGAAGTTGTGAACCTGTCTGATTGGGAAAGGGCTGGAGAGAGCCTGGGGGGAGAATTGGAACCTCCACACATCTAAGCATCTAAGGAGATGATGAGTATAGAACAGACAGGAATGATCTACACTTTGGCACCTAGAAACTTTGCAATTTGAAATAAAAGATCTAGGGTGCCTTTGAGGTAAGTGGCATCATTTATCACTTAATCTTGGATGCAAAGGTCAGGAAAATCAAATTGGCTTAATGAAATTTCATGAAACTGAAAACGCCAGATGTAGATTACTCTTTAGGTTAGGATTGATCCAGCAGTTCAGAAGGTTGGTCTGAGCATTCTCATTTCTTTCTGCCCTATCTTGCGCAGTTGTGACTGCATCCTCAGGGCCTACGAAGTGGCTTGTCCCTTTGTGTAGGAGTAGAATGCTGCTATGATTCCAGACCTGTTATTCTCACACAGTGCTGACCAGGAAGAGAAAGGGAGTCCTTTTATTCACAAAAACCCCAGGAAGCATCTCCTGTCTTATTGGCCTTGATGGGATTCTGTGCCATCCCCAAACCAGTCACCAAAAGCCAGTGACGACGGGAAAATGTGTTTCTCAGAGGAAATTTGGGGTACTATTATGAAGAATGAATGGATACTGGTTGTCCAAGAAAAATGTTATCCACTGCTCGGTGCACAACTGGTAAGTAACAGAGCTAGGACCTGACCTTGCTCACTTGTGCCGATCCATTAGGTTCAGACAAACTGTTGAGAGGCTGACATGGCTTGGCCAGTCGCTAATAAAGGTAGTTATCACTATCCTGGGTCCCATCACTTGTGCTGAAATCCTCCCATCCAGGGCTCAGACTGAGTTTGCTTTTCTGTGGTCTGGAGCGAGTGTCCTTAGCCAAGCAGTGCAACTCTGGAGTCCAACCCAGGAGTCCAAGGGGCATTAACAAGTATTAATGTGTGTAACAGGTGTTTTGTGTAAAAAGGGCAGTGGGCTGGCCCTTCATCTCTTTGGCCTTCCACTTGACAAATGTTCACTGTCCATCTCAATGGGTCAGATCTCTGGCTAGCGCCCCAATGAAATCCACCTTGCCCTCTTAGGGAGTTTGTGCCCCAGGATGGGCCTGTGGGCTCAGACTATCTTATCCATTGCGCCAGGGGAGGATGAAGGCTTTCTGGAGGAGGTGGCAAAAATTCAAGGCAAAACAGGGACATAGGTATACTGACCTCCACAGGCTACAAGTTTTGAAGCCAAGACCACAGGAACACATGCATTTGTAGGATCAGGGCTTCAGGGACTGGTCCATCCAATCTCTTAACCCAGTGGTCGGCAAATCGAGGCTCGAGAGCCACATGCGGCTCTTTGGCCCCTTGAGTGTGGCTCTTCCACAAAATACCACGTGTGGGCGTGCACATACAATGCGATTGAAACTTTGTGGCCCATGCGCAGAAGTCGGTTTTTGGAAAGGAGATAGACAAAACAAGTATACAAGACGAGTGTGGATGGGAGAGTTGGAAGGGGTCGACCTCAGCGAACGTACCTCAATCAGATTGAGGACGTTTTTAGCAAAGGCCAGCTTAGGAGTACCCTAATTAAGTTAATAACAATGTACCTACCTATATAGTTTAAGTTTAAAAAATTTGGCTCTCAAAAGAAATTTCATTCGTTGTACTGTTGATATTTGGCTCTGTTGACTAATGAGTTTGCCGACCACTGTCTTAACCTATTAAAGCACAGACACACCCTGCACTTCAGACTCGAGTTCACATTTGTGAAATGTTTGGTACAGAGCGGAGGGGTAGCCCCAGAGTCTAAGTCAAATTGTCTACCTTTCAGCCTACTGGCCCAGAAGGGCCCAGCTGGTGGGGAGGAAACCAGGCAGATGCCACTTGCTCCCTGGTTGGCAGTACTTGAGACCCTCCCTTGCCCCAGAACCTTTTACTCTGACCTTGTTTCTCCTTTCTTCGCATAGTTTGAGCACCTCCATGTGCTCGTCAATTGTCAATTACTGTCAACTGCAGCACGCAGTTTGGTTGCAAGGGATACCTCTTGAGCCCCTCTGCATACACCCTAGTAATTTATCCAGTGCAAAGCTGCCCCAAAGCCGCAGAGGACTGAGGGCACCTGGAGACTCGCACCTGCCCACCGCAGATGGCGGGAACGGTAATCGCCTGGCCTGGTAGCTGTGATGGAAGATTCTGTCTATAACCGGGGGTTGGGCTTGACCCCTGATGCTTACTCCGAGTTGCTCCTTGCTTGGTACACCCCCGCACTTCACCACCAGCGCCCTACTAATACGCGGCCAGTTCTGTCTGGCACCTGATGTTTCATCCCCACCGCGAAGTTCCCTGCTCCTCCGCCAGGCCTGGCCCCTCGCGACCCCAGCCTACCCTCCTCTGTCTCTTCCTCCCCACCCCACCCCCCCCTCCAGCAGCCGGGCGACCCTAGCGAATCACATCCCAATAAGAGCGCGCGAGGTGGCTGAGCGCGCCAGGGAGTTGGAGACCACACGTTCCGCCAGCCACCACTCTCCAGGAGTCCCCTGTGTTGCCCGAGCCCCCCGAGCCCCTTCAGGCCAGAGGTTTCCGCAGGTGAAGGCGGAGGAGGGTGCGGAAGTCCTGGAAACCACCGCGCGCCTGCCGCCCGGCCCGGCACAAGAACAGGGGCTCGCGCCTGGCCTTGGCGGCTCGGGCGCGAGAAGCCGGCGAATGCGGGCACCCAGACTCGCAGCCGCCCCGGGACCACCTCGCCAGGTCCTGGGAGCCGGGAAGCGGTCTCCGCAGCGACTGATCGTAACCTGGAAAACGGTCTTGTTGGGAGTGAGGCCGCAAAAACCTGTGGCGCAGAGGGGTGGGGGGCTCGTGCTGAAGCGGGGCGGGAAGGCGGAGGAAGTGATTATTGAGGAGGGCGCCATCTTCTTGGAGGAGGCTGATTGGGAGGTGCAAGAGCAGCAGGTGGCAGAGAAGCTGGAGGTAAGGACGGAGGCGCAGGAAGGACCGGTACCCCTAAACCTTGATGGCCCAGTTATGGACCCACTGGAGGCCACCCAATGGGAGCTGGAGGCCATGAGTGCCCAGGCCGACTGGGCCTATCTGCAGCTTGAGCGCAGGTTTGGGCGCATGCACCTCGCCCTTAGGAGCTTCTTCATCCAGAATATTCCTGGCTTCTGGGTCACCACCTTCCTGAACAACCCGCAGCTGTCAGCCATGATTAGCCCCATCCCTGTCTGCTGCTTTGCCCCACGTGCACCTCAAAAATTACTGTGTGAGTGAATGACTATTCAGATGTGTCAGAGTGTTATGCTGGGCTCTGTCAACATGGTTCTTACCCAAGGATTTCAGTAGGGCAGAGAAAAGTGGGGGCAATGAAGGGTGACCTTATAATTTGTCATTTAGCTGGAACACATCTGGGAGTGAAAGGGACATTACTAATAATTACCCTGGGACAAGAGGCCTAACTGGCACATAATGGTCATCTCAAAGAGATAGAACCCAACTAAAGTCCAGCTTGGCATACAGCTCACCCCAACTGTGTGTGATGTGTGTGGTCACAGGGTGGAGACCCCTCTGAAATCAGACACTAAAGCTGGGCTTTTAAGAATGGGCAGTAGTTTAGAAAGTGGGGCAGGAGAAGGGAACTCCTGACAGTCAACAGCATGACCAAAGGCACTGAGATAGGGCAATGCATGATGTGTTCAGGGCCCTGAGTGTGGCTGTTTGGGAGAGGCAGGCTAGATGAGTAGGTTAAGGCCATTTTCTGGAAGTAGAAACTGAGTGCAAAAACTCAGGTTTTATCTCATGGCTAGAGGGTCAAATGCGGTTTGGAGGTGGGAGAGCTCGCAGGGCAGCTGGAGGCAAGGGGAGACATACCAGCTCTGTAGTATCTTCAGTTTGCATCTTGTCCATCTTCCAGGAAGCTCTCCATGACTGCCCTAGCCCACAACAACCTCAGCCGCCTCCCAAGGACACCTAGTACCTTAATATTGGACACCAGTCCCTGTGTGGGTTGTACCCTCTAGGTTTCTCTTGTGCCAAATACCCGTCCTTGATGCTCCCAGGGTGAGCCTCAAAGCGTCCTGGCAATCCTGCCTGCCCTGAACCTACCTGGTGGGTAGATGGACTTTGGTTCCTGCAGCCCAAATTTAGGCCAAGCTGAATCCTGTATGTCCTTAGGCCCAAGACAATGGTGCTTACCAAAACAAGTGCTTACCTGATCTTTCTGCTGCATGACCAGTGGCATGCTGCCTTCACACTGAGCCTGGCCTCGGCAAGTGTGTGTCCCAGCCACACTTCTGGAGCACGAGTTTCATTCTCAGAACCCACTCCTGCTTGCTCACTCATTCAGGTCCAGAGTCACTCATTTTTTTATCCATACCTTGTAGCACCGCCTCTGTACTGGGCACTGGGGACACAAGACAACTCTATTCAGGTCTCTGCCCTCAGTGAGCTCAAGAGTCCAATGAGGCTGAAAACAGTGATAACTGCTGACATTTAGTGAGCACCTACTATGTACCAGGTGCTTACAAAGATATAGCAGCCAAAGTGGCCCTCTAAACCATGTGTTGGGCCATGTCCTTTCTCTGCTCCAAACCCTCCAAGGGGTCTGACTGGATGCAAGAGGAAAAGACAACATGCTTCTCATGGTCTGTAAGACGCTCATGATCTGACCTCGCCATCCCTCCAATTTTATTTCCCATGCTTTTCCTCCTTCCAGTGACACCAGCCTTCTGCTAGTCTTCAAACCTGTCTTAAGACCTTGCTTGCTCTTCCCTCCACTTGGAACCTTTTCTAGATATTTGCATGGCAGGCTTCTCGATTCATTAAGGTCTAAGCTCATCTATTGCAATTTCATCTCTTCAGGGAAGCCTTTCCTGACCACCCTTTCTAAAAAAACACCATCACTCTCCTTCCCCTTTCTCTGATTTGGGCTTTATTATTAGACTTACAACCATCTGACATTATATTGTGTATTTATTTATATATCTGCCCTTTTCTCTACACTCACGGGGACTTTGTTTTTATTCACTGCTGGACGCTATTCTATGTGAGGGTGTTCACCTAGAACCATGGTCGGCAAACTACGGCTCGAGAGCCACATGCGGCTCTTTGGCCCCTTGAGTGTGGCTCTTCCTAAGCCTTAGGAGTACCCTAATTAAGTTAATAACAATGTACCTACCTATATAGTTTAAGTTTAAAAAATTTGGCTCTCAAAAGAAATTTCAATTGTTGTACTGATGATATTTGGCTCAGTTGACTAATGAGTTTGCCGACTACTGACCTAGAATATCATCCAGCACAGTGGGGGGCTCAGAAACTCTGTGGAATGAATTCTTCAAGGTTCAGGAGGGTCTTCCAGGTGGGCAAGGAGAAAACTATCTGTAGAGATAGGAACTCTGTATGGCCCGAGGCAACTCTTTTCCAGGCAGTCTCTGGAGTTGAAGTGATGTCTTTGGGCCCCTTCCAGTCCCTTCTACTGAGAGATGGCCACTTGGCTTCCACGTGCTTCCAGGATGGCGAGGAGGGGCTTCCTGCTTCGGTGTGAAGAGCAAACACAAGCCTCTGACACCAGGGCTGTGCTCACCTCTGTTCTAAGAGATCAGCCCTGTTCTATTGGCCTGGGAAGGACCTTTGAACAAGTTCTTTTCAATCAGAAAAATATGTCCAGAAACTATAGATAGCAACTAGTTGCCACCTGTAACTGTGCTGATTACAGCTTGGGGGACTTTGATATTTTGCTCCACGGACATGATTTCAGCACAAAAATTAAAGGAAGTCTGGTATCTGCTTGCCCTGGCGAACTAAATATTGACTTGGGTCGGTGAACTTTGAGGCCCCCAGCATCAGAGCTGACTAAGGATCTCAAGGGCGTGGGCTGTGGTGGAGCAGGCACCCGCTGGAAGGCCGATGGACCTGTGAGCTCCCGATTCTGCAGTGTGGCCTTGGACATGTCTTTTGACAGCTCTCAAGAACTTGGGATTCCTTAAAGGGAGGAAAAATCCCTTTAAGATGCCTTCCCCTCCACATAAGATCTCCAGCTCTCCAGGTGGCTGGCTCAGTTACAATACTTTTGGTTGCATCTAACAGAAGCTTTAACTTTGACTTAAAGCATTTTTTTTTTCTTACCTGAACATCCAGAGGTAAGATGGGCTGTTTGATTCAGCAGCTCAATGATGTCTTCCAGGACTTGGGCCTTCTTCTCTGCTCCGCCATCCTTTCTGTTGGTTCCACTCTCAGGTTGGTAGCAAGATGGTGGCAATAGCTCCAAGGGGCACTTTGGGATATGGCAGCTCCAGAGAAGGCTGATTTGTCTTCCCATGACACCCTTAAAATGAAGGGAACCTTTCCCAGAAGCCACTCTAGACTTTCAAGATCTTGTATGTAACTGGCTAGAACAGGGTAACATGTCTATTCTTGAATCAGTTATTGGTGAGAGGGAGCATGGACACTATTTCCATGACTTGCTTGGACCAAGCATCGGTGAAATGGATGTGTGCCCACAATGTCTAGTGGGATAACTAGGACCATCATCTCTAGGAGCTCACAGTCATAATTCGGCCTTTCTATGGGTCCCCCAAGATGGCACTTTCATGCTGTAATGGTACTCTGGGTTAGAGGGTACTGGCTTCTGGCTAGCATAGGTCCAAGGCTTCTGGTCTTAGAGCAGTGATGGCGACCCTTTTGAGCTCGGCGTGTCAGCATTTTGAAAAACCCTAACTTAACTCTGGTGCCGTGTCACATATAGAAAATTTTTGATATGTGCAACCATAGTAAAACAAAGATTTATACTTTTGATATTTATTTTATATATTTAAATGCCATTTAACAAAGAAAAATCAACCAAAAAAAATGAGTTCCACGCGTGTCATAGGTTCGCCATCACTGTCTTAGACAGCTCCTTAAGTCCAGCCAAGTCATTGCCAAGCTAAGATTCTTGGGAGTCAGGCCCTTTAGACTCACTTTTGGTGAGTGAGGAGGGAATAACTGACTGAGCACCTAGTGTGAGTGACCCTTTGACTTAACAGAACTCATACAGTCCTTCTCAGACACCCTGTGATCTTACAGGTGGAAAAGCTGGCAGTAGAGACTTCTCTTTTTAGCCAAGCTGGAATTACAGGGATCATATTTATCCTTCCACCTGAAGCAACCAGAAAAAAAACAGACCAAATACATGAAATAGTGGTTTTCCAGGCTCTGGACATTGACCAAAAAGGACAGTGATCCCAGGCAGGTAAACAAGCAAGGAAAGCCCTATGATTGCCCTAGCTTACTGCCCTAAGGGAGTTTTCAGGCTGTAGCATAAGGATGGGGGACTGAAGTGGAGCCAGTGCACTGAGTTGAGGAGACAGTGCAGAGAGTTCAGGTAGACCACAGCAATGAGTTCCTAGGACAAAATGCCAGAGAATGAACGAGAGCTGCAGAGAAACTCCTGGAGAGCTGCAGGGGGTCTCCTTGAATATTCAGCAGAAAACTGAATGGCACAAGCCTGTGGGGAAACTACCTGAGGCCAGGTCAAGAACCATCAGGAAAGATGAAAGGGAATAGAATAGTCTCTATTCCCACCAGCCATGGCACTGGGGACAATATCATGGGGGCATTGAGGAGAATACTTAGAAAAGTCTCAGTATTGGCCAATAACTAACCCTAGAATAAGCACTGTTCTGAAATTGCCTTAAAAAATCTTATGAGCAAGACTCAAAAAGATCAAACTATTTCCAGTAACTTAACTGTCCCAGAACAAAGCTCAAGGGGGTTTATAGGATTACAAAAACATTCAGCACCTAACAGGTAAAACTCACAACATCTGGATAATAAAAGATTGTCAGTCCTATAAAGTTCCAAGCAACATAATTCACAATGAGGAAATAAGCAATAAACACCAACCCACAACTGAAACAGAGGTTAAAATGAGCACATAAAAACATTAAAAGTTATTACTGCGTTCCACATCTTAAAAAAGTTAAATTGAGCCTCACATATATGGTCAAATGATTTTTTGACAAAGGTGCCAAAACCATTCAATGGGGAAAGGACAATCTTTTCAACAAATTGTGCTGGGAAAACTGGATTTCTACATAGAAAAGAGTAAAGTTGGGCCTGGCTGGTGTGGCTCAGTGGTTGAGTGTTGACCTATGAACCAGGAGGTCAAGATTCGATTCCTGATTGGGGCACATGCCCAGGTGGTGGACTTGATCCCCAGTAGGGGGTGTACAGGAGGCAGCCAATCAATGATTCTCATTATTGATGTTTCTATCTCTCTCTCCCTTTCCCTTCCTCTCTGAAATCAATAAAAAAATATATATATATATAAAAAGTCGGACCTTTACCTTATACCACATACAAAAATGAATTCAAAATAGATCAAAGATTTAAGTGTAATATCTAAAACTATAAAATTCTTAGAAGAACACAGGGGAAAAGCTTCATGACATTGGCTTGGCAATGATTTACCAGATATGACACCAAAAGCACAGGCAACAAAAGAAATAGAAATGGGCTTCATCAAAATTATATCCAAGGACACTACTAACAGAATGAACAGGCAACCCACAAAGGGACAAAATATTCTGCAAATCATGCATCTGATAAAGGATTAATATTCAGGATATATAAAGAACTTCTACAACTCAATAACAAAAAACTCAATTAAAAATTGGGCAGCCCCAACTGGTTTGGCTCAGTGGATAGAGCGTTGGCCTGCAGACTGAAAGGTCCCAGGTTCGGTTCCGGTCAAGGTCATGTACCTTGGTTGTGGGCACATCCTCAGTGGGAGGTGTGCAGGAGGCAGCTGATTGATGTTTCTCTCTCATTTATGTTTCTAACTCTCTATTCCTCTCCCTTCCTCTCTGTAAAAAATCAATAAAATATATTGTTAAAAAATTGGGCAAAGGACTTGAATAAATATTACTCCAAAGAAGATATACAAATGGCTAATAGGCATATGAAAAGATGCTCAACATCACTAATCACTAATGCAAATCAAACCCACAAGAACATTCACTAGGATGATATTATAAAAAGCAGAAAACAATAAGTATTGACAAGGATATAGAGAAACTGGAACTTTTATGCATTGCTGGTGGGAATGTAAAATGGTATAGCCACTCTAGTAAACTATATGGTGGTTCCTCAAAAAAGTAAACATAGAATTACCACAGGATCCCGCAATTTCGCTCCCAGGTATATACCCAAAATAACTGAAAGCAGAAACTTGAACAGATATTTGTACACCAATGTTCACAGCAGCATTATCCCCAATAAGCAAAAGGTGTAAACAACCTGAATGTCCATTGGTGGATGAAAATATATATATATTTTGATATACACATACAATGAAATATTAAGCCTTTAAAAGGAGTAAAATTTGGATACATCACAATGTGGGTAAATCTTGAAGACATTATGCTAACTAAAATAAGACACAAAAGGACAAGTATTGTGTGATTCCACTAGAGTAGCCAAATTCATAGAGACAGAAAGGAGAAAACAGTGGTTGCTAGGAGCTGGAGGGAGAAGAGGAATTAGTATTTAATGGGTATAGAGTTTTAGTTTGGGATGATGGGAAGTTCTGGAGATGGTTGCACAATATTCAAATGTACTTAATGCCATTAAATTGTACATTTAAAATGGTCAAAATGGTAAATTTTATGTTATGCATATTTTACTCAATATAAAGTTAAGAGATAGGAAAGATATACAAAAAAGACCTAAATCAAATTTCTAGAGATGAAAAAGATAATGCCTGAGATGAAAACTACACTAGATGTGATTAATAGCAGAGTACATATAGCAGAAGATTAGTAAAATTAAAGGCACAGCAATAGAAATTGTTCAAAATGAAACATAGAAAAAAAGAATAAAAAAAAGAAAAGAAAATGAAAAGAGCATCAGTGGGTGGAACATCTGTGCTAGGACAACTTCAAGCAGCCTAATATATGATTAATCAGAATGACTGAAAGGAGAGATGGAAGAAGAGAAAAAAATATTTGAAGATATAATGATCTAAAACTTACCAAACTTACTGAAAACAATAAACACACAGTTCCAAGAAGCTCAATGACTTTAAGCATAAAAAATATGAAGAAAACTATATCAAGGCATACATAACTAAAAAATAGCTCAAAAACAGTGACACAGAAAAAAAGACTTGTTAAATATAGAGAGGACACATATAGGACATCAGATCTGTTGTTGGAAGCAACATAAGTGATAAGATAATAGAGTAACATCTTTAAAATGTTACTCTAGGAAAGAAAAAAAAACTTGTCAATCTAGGATTCTATAACTAACAAAAATATCTTTCAATAACAAAGGTAAAATTGAGACATTTTAGGCATATAAAAACTGGAATAATTCATTAGCAGCAGATCTTTACTACAAGAAATGTTAAAGGATATCTTTCAGGCAGACGGAAACTGGTACCAGATGGAAATAATCTACACAAAGGAATGAAGATCACTGGAAATGATAACTACATGGGTACATATGTAAGTTTTTTTCCTAGTATTTAAATTCTTTTAAGACAATTGTTTAAATAAAAGTAGCAAAAATACATTATGAGGTTTATAACATATGTAAAAGTAAAAAGGAATGGCAACCATACTATAAAGACTGGGAAGGTAGACATAGAAGTATCCTATCTAATAATAGACAAACATGGTAATTGACCATACCTTTGCTACACTTCCCATAGGCTAATCAGGGAAATATGCGAATTAGCCACCAACAAATATGGCAGTTAATTGCATAAGTAGGC